>NC_045439.1:30673879-30802943 GCF_002776525.5 Piliocolobus tephrosceles
GGGCGGGGGGGGGAGGGAGCCGAGAAACCGCCAGTGACCCAGCCTGGGCAACAGAGAGAGACTCAAAAAAAAAAAAAAAAAAAAAAAAAAAGGCAATATGACTTATAATATCATGAGAATACATCAAATACCTAAAAACAAATCTAATAGAAAATACATAAGGTCACTACACTGAATTGATAAAACATTAATGAAAAATATTAAACAAAACCCTACATAAGTACAAAGATATATCATGTTGACTCACTGGAAGACTCAAAATTGTTAGAATGTCTATTCTGTATTTCAGATATTGTTTTTCTCAGTTTCACAATTTCCATTTGGAAATCTTGTCTTCATTATTATTATTGTTTTTGAGACAGATTCTCACTCTTATACTCCAGAGGCTGGAGTGCAGTGGCATGATCTCGGCTTACTGCAACCTCCGCCTTCTGGGTTCAAGCAATTCTCCTGCCTCAGCCTCCCGAGTAGCTGGGATTACAGGCATGTGCCAGCACACTTGGCTAATTTTTGTATTTTTAGTAGAGATGGGGTTTCGCCATGTTGGCCAGGCTGGTCTTGAACTCCTGACTTCAGGTAATCAGCCTGCCTCGGCCTCTCAAAGTGCTGGGATTACAGGCGTGAGCCACCGCACTTGGTCAGTATTTTGTATTTTTCATTCATTAAAGCATATTTTCCTTTACATTCTTTTGCACAGTTAGTTATAACAGTAACTTTAAAATCCTTGTCTGTTAATTCTATCATCTGGGCCTTCTAAGGATGGGTCTTCATTGATTATCTTTTATTCTGATGATAGGTCATACATTCCTATTTCTTCCTACGTTGAATAATTTCATATTGTAACCTGGATATTGTGAATGATATGTTGTAGAGACTGGATTGTATTATGTTGCACTAAAGAATGTGTGTGTATGTGTTTTAAGTAAATGGTTAACCTGGAGAAACTCAAATTGCAATTCTTTCTTCTCCTCAATGGGCTGCAGCTCAGATCAGTTCTTTTTGTGTTACCTGCAAGCTTTGAAGTATGTCTTGCATATGCATTAGTCAGGGGTCAGTCAGAGATTTGGGTACATTTTCTACATAGAATTTAGGCTCCCCTTTTCTAGAGATGTCTCATTTCTAGAGTTCCCCTCTCCCTCTACAGCAGATGTGGTTGTCCTGAACTCCATCCTCCAGTTCATCAAGCCAGTTAGACTGCAGATTCTGGGGCAAGTTTTATCTGCTCCATGTGGTGCAAACTATGACTTGCCCTTAAGTGAAAAGGCAACAACAGAAAACAAACAAAAACCCAGAAAACTCACCCCTGGCAATTCCCTTCTTTCAAATGTTGATTCCTCTCCAGTATCAATCAGCTTTTGCTCACCCTCCAGTGCCTTTAAATAGTTGTTTTTTTATATTTTATCAAGTAGGTTGATCAGATAAAGACATAGCCACTACCAGAACTGGAAACTACCCTCTAATTAATCTATAGATTCAATGCAATCACAATAAAAATTCCGGCAGGCTTTGTTTTGTTGTTGAAGAAACTGACACGTTGATTTTTTTTCTTTTTTTTCCCTTCTAGCATACCTCTGGTGGCAGGAAAGGTTGATTTTAACATTATGGAAAAACCAAAGAATCTACATTAATCAAAACAATCTTGAAAAAGAAGACTTACATCACCTGATTTCAAGACTACTATGAAACTACCATAATCAAGACATTTCTGCTCATCAAAAGACATCACTAAGAAAAAGACAATGAATAAGCAAGACATGCCTTTGAGGAAAAATATCTGCAATATAGGTATGTATATGTGACAAAGGATTTCTAGTGATAAATATAAAAATGTACCATTGGTAATTGTTGATTTAAATAATAAAAATAATGAGATTTAAGAACATGTAAAAGATTGGAACAGACAATTTACAAAAGAAAATATGTGAATGGCTAACAAGCAAATGAAAAGTTCTCAACATCAGTACTCAACAGGGAAATGCAACTAACATCTTACATCTACTAACATGACTAAAATCAATTGGACAACAATATCAGATGTTGGTGAGCATGAAGAGCAACTAGAACTTTCATACATTGCTGATGGGGGTGTAAATGATACCATCGTTTCAGAAAACTACTTGTCAGTTTCTTATGAAGTTAAACATATATTTACACAACAGGACAATTCTACTTCTAGGTATTGACCCAAAAGAAATAAAAATGTGGCTAAAAAAAAGTTGCATAAGAATTTTCATGGAATTTGCATTCATAGTAGTCAAAAATTGGAACCAATCTTAATGCCTATCATTAGAGAAATAAATTGTAGTATATTCATATAATGAAATATTGCTCAATAAAAACAAATGAACTGCTAATATAAGCAACAAAACAGATGAATCTCAAAAACACTGCATTAAATGAAAGAAGCCAAACACAAAAGAACAAATATTGTATGATTCCATTCATGAACAGGCACAACAAATTTACAGTGAGAGGAGTCAGAAGAATGATTACTAGCGGGGAGGGGCAGTACGGACTGGAAAAAGACACAAGAGAATTTTGAAGCGTGATGGAAATGTTCTGTATGTTGTGTTGCATGGTGGTTACAAAGATATATAAAATTGCTGAAACTCATCAAATTGAACAGTTAAAATAGATTTTTTTTCTCTTTTTTTTTTTTGAGATGGAGTCTTGCTCTGTCACCCAGGCTAGAGGGCAGTGGTGTGGTCTTGGTTCACTGCAACCTCCGCCTCTGGGTTCAAGCGGTTTTCATGCCTCAGCCTCCTGAGCAGATGGGATTACAAGTGTGTGCCACCACGCCCAGCTAATTTTTGTATTTTTAGTACAGGTGGGGTTTCACTGTGTTTGTCAGGCTGGTCTCGAACTCCTGATCTCAAGTGATCTGCCCATCTCGGCCTCCCAAAGTGCTGGGATTACAGGCATGAGCCACTGAGCCCAGCTAAAATAGATGTATTTTTTAGTTTATATAAATATACCTCAATTTTAGACAAACATGCAAACTAAAAGTTATAGCATTTTCACTTATCTTTGATTAAAACTCTTATTTCCTGTTTTTATAATTTTCTGATTTTAGCTACAAAATAACTTTTTCTATTCGTGTACTTTGCAATACTGGAATAACATGTAAAGATACATGCCTAAGTAGTTATTTCACTTCATTGCAATTCAATCCACATTTATTGGACACTGTTCCTAGGTGCTTACGGACTACCAAGAAGAAAAACACATAGTTCCTGCTTTTAAAAAACTCATGATCTCGAGCAGTGACTTGTCAGGTGAATCCATAGGAAGAATGAGGAGGTGAAAAAATGTCAGGAATGGCAGGATTCCGGAATAGGTGGCATTAACAGAGGGGTTTAAAGCCCAGATGTTAGGCAGAATCAAGGGGTCCTAGCTTATATGTTAATATTAGTGATGAAAATCATGTTAGTCTGAATGACCCAGTAATCTGGCATGAAGGTCTGAAGAAGTGAGATATGCAAGCACAGTGGCAACCTTGGTGTAAATGAGTCCTATGGATGAAAGGCAGAAAGAATGGTTGGCTCTGAAAGCGAGCCTGATGATATATTGACATTAAAAGTCAAATTTAGTTAGAAGAGAGTCAAGGGGTCATAATAGTTAAATTTAGCACTGAAATTGCACAGTGGCGGCTCTGTAAAGAATAAATCTGTTTATGAAATGCGTTCAATGAATGATAACTATTTTCATCAGTGAAAAAGAAAAGTTGAATTGCATTTAGATATAAACTTAATACATACTGAAATAGTCTAGTAAGAAATCTTAATGTAAAAGGTAAATTATAAATGAACTATAACTGTTAATAACTGTCAGTACCTGCTGATGGGAACACTAATAGCTAGCCAAATGAAATCTGTGCTTAATATTATTTAACTGAGTTAGATGGACCTGGCAAGAGTTCACACTCATGGTGACAAGTGCTTTGATTCTTAGAGAATTTATGTGTTAGAACAAGATTTTTAAGTGATCTCTAAAAATTACGATACTAAAGAAATTAATTTTTTTTTCTGTTCACCTCTTTTTTTAAATTATTTATTTATTTATTTATTTATTTTTTATTATACTTTAAGTTCTAGGGTACATGTGCATAACGTGCAGGTTTGTTACATATGTATACTTGTGCCATGTTGGTGTGCTGCACCCATCAATTCGTCAGCACCCATCAATTCATCATTTATGTCATGTATAACCCCCCAATGCAATCCCTCCCCTCTGCCCCCTCCCCATGATAGGCCCTGATGTGTGATGTTCCCCTTCCTGAGTCCAAATGATCTCATTGTTCAGTTCCCACCTATGAGTGAGAACATGCGGTGTTTGGTTTTCTCTTCTTGTGATAGTTTGCTAAGAATGATGGTTTCCAGCTGCATCCATGTCCCTACAAAGGAGGCAAACTCATCCTTTTTTATGGCTGCATAGTATTCCATGGCGTATATGTGCCACATTTTCTTAATCCAGTCTGTCACAGATGGACATTTGGGTCGATTCCAAGTCTTTGCTATTGTGAATAGTGCCGCAATAAACATACATGTGCATGTGTCTTTATAGCAGCATGATTCATAATCCTTTGGGTATATACCCAGTAGTGGGATGGCTGGGTCACATGGTACATCTAGTTCTAGATCCTTGAGGAATCGCCATACTGTTTTCCATAATGGTTGAACTAGTTTACAATCCCACCAACAGTGTAAAAGTGTTCCTATTTCTCCACATCCTCTCCAACACCTGTTGTTTCCTGACTTTTGAATGATTGCCATTCTAACTGGTGTGAGATGGTATCTCATTGTGGTTTTGATTTGCATTTCTCTGATGGCGAGTGATGATGAGCATTTTTTCATGTGTCTGTTGGCTGTATGAATGTCTTCTTTTGAGAAATGTCTGTTCATATCCTTTCCCCACTTTTGGATGGGGTTGTTTGTTTTTTTCTTGTATATTTGTTTGAGTTCTTTGTAGATTCTGGAAATTAGCCCTTTGTCAGATGAGTAGATTGCAAAAATTTTCTCCCATTCTGTAGGTTGCCTGTTCACTCTGATGGTAGTTTCTTTTGCTGTGCAGAAGCTCTTTAGTTTAATGAGATCCCATTTGTCAATTTTGGCTTTTGCTGCCGTTGCTTTTGGTGTTTTAGACATGAAGTCCTTGCCCGTGCCTATGTCCTGAATGGTACTACCTAGATTTTCTTCTAGGGTTTTTATGGTATTAGGTCTAACATTTAAGTCTCTAATCCATCTTGAATTAATCTTCGTATGAGGAGTAAGGAAAGGATCCAGTTTCAGCTTTCTACTTATGGCTAGCCAATTTTCCCAGCACCATTTATTAAATAGGGAATCCTTTCCCCATTTCTTGTTTTTGTCAGGTTTGTCAAAGATCAGATGGCTGTAGATGTGTGGTATTATTTCTGAGGACTCTGCTCTGTTCCGTTGGTCTATATCTCTGTTTTGGTACCAGTACCATGCTGTTTTGGTTACTGTAGCCTTGTAGTATAGTTTGAAGTCAGGTAGCGTGACGCCTCCAGCTTTGTCCTTTTGACTTAGGATTGTCTTGGCAATGCGGGCTCTTTTTTGGTTCCATATGAACTTTAAAGCAGTTTTTTCCAATTCTGTGAAGAAACTCATTGGTAGCTTGATGGGGATGGCATTGAATCTATAAATAACCTTGGGCAGTATGGCCATTTTCACGATATTGATGCTTCCTATCCATGAGCATGGTATGTTCTTCCATTTGTTTGTGTCCTCTTTTATTTCACTGAGCAGTGGTTTGTAGTTCTCCTTGAAGAGGTCCTTTACATCCCTTGTAAGCTGGATTCCTAGGTATTTTATTCTCTTTGAAGCAATTGTGAATGGAAGTTCATTCATGATTTGGCTCTCTGTTTGTCTGTTACTGGTGTATAAGAATGCTTGTGATTAGGAAAAGAAGAAGTCAAATTGTCCCTGTTTGCAGATGACATGATTGTATATTTAGAAAACCCTATTGTCTCAGCCCAAAATCTCCTTAAGCTGATAAGCAACTTCAGCAAAGTCTCAGGATACAAAATTAATGTGCAGAAATTAATATTTTTTTAACCTTTGAGTTTACACCTTGAGATAAGAGTATACTCTCTTCTGCCTTTCCTGTTTTGAACCTATGGAGTTATACGGAAATGGTTCTTCTATGGGAAGAGTTAAAGTATAATAGGGATGGTGTCAGAGATAATGAAAAGCTCGGAAACAATCTGGAAAAGCTATGTGAATTCTTGATGCTAGGTCAAAAGCCCACAACTACACGAAATTATAAGTGCAAGCTGATCTCCTTGCTTGGGAACAGGGTGAAAGGACTTAAAAACTTTCAAATAACTTGTTTACTTGAGAGGATGAAAGTCTCCTGGGAAAGGATTAAGGTTTTGGGTGCTGGGAAGGAATCAAACCCAATGCAAGCACTGAGATAGAGAGAATTCAGAAGGCCTTGCACCCTGGGTCCACACCACGGGTCTGCACAGAGCCACACTCAGAAGGGGAGGCAGCAACACAGTGACTAAGGCTGAGATACAGCACAAGCCTGCAAGGTTCAGATCCTAGCTCTACCAGTAGAAGCAACATGTTCAACCTCGCTGTGCCTTGGTTTCCTCAGCTGTGAAATGAGAATAAAAATTAGTCCCATCTCTCATAGTGTTGGTGTAAGAATTAAACGTGATAATCTATGTGCAGCATTTAGCACATGGCATGCATAATAAACGTTCAGTAAATCCTAGCTATTATTAACATTCTTCCCATGGAAAGTGAACCCAAGCTTTCGGGGCATGGGGGAACCAACAAGGGTACTAAACAACAAGCGCTGCTTCTGAGAAAGAAGAAGTATACTACTTCAAAGCAGTATTACAATGCCTTTACCGAGTTCTGTGTCTATGTGGGATCACCTGGGTGATAAATGAGGGCAGCCAAACTATTGGATCCAAAAAAAGATGCCAGAATCACTCAGATGTGTGAGCAGGAGAGTAAAGTTCACTTGCCAGTCTCACCCACCAGAGACAGCGGCTGCACGGTGGCCCCTGCCCGAGGGGACTTTCCTATGGTGGAAGCCTGCTGCTCCATGCCAATCCCGCTGCAGAATGCCTTAATTTTGGGCAGAGTGGCTCCTGTGGGGAAGTGGGAGTTTGCTAATGATGCTGATTACCAGAGAGAAGCAATGGTTCAGGCACTGGATGTGAGCATTGACGAATGAGAAAGATGACCAAATCTTCCTTCCCTCCCCCAAGGCTAAATTACCAGCAGCGGCCACATACCCTTTCACCATTCCAAAATGAAACAAAACCAAAGCAATTTTTTAAGAATCAAAGCATCATATTCTCAATGCCTAAAACCTGAGAGAGAAAAAGGCATAGAGAAATTCATCTGTGATCCAACAACCAAAGACGTCTGCTACATTTTGTCAGCATATTGATGTATACTCCTCTTCTGTGTGTATTTCCCTTGCACAAACAGAATGATTCCATACTGTATGCTTTATAACCTGCTTTTTTCATCTGACAATAAGTTATAAACATTTTCCCACAAGATAATATGTGGTTTTGGCAGTTCTTATCCCATTAACTTTTTTTTTTTTTTTTTTTTTTGAGACAGGGTCTCACTCTGTCACTTAGGCTGAGTGCAGTGGTACAATCATGGCTCACTGCAACCTCTAACTCCCAGGCTCAAGCAATCCCTCCGCCACCTCCACCTCTTGAGTAGCTAGGACTACAGGCGTGTGCTAACACACCTGGCTAATTTTTTATTTCTTGTAGAGATGAGGTCTCACTCTGTTGCCCAGGCTGGTCTTGAGCTCCTGGACTCAAGGGATCCTCCCGCCTCAGCCTCCCAAAGTGCTGGGATTACAGGCGTGAGCCACCGCACCTATCCTTCTATTGTTAAATTCTATTATATTTAAAGTCAACCTAAACCCTTCAAGTCTTCTTCACACTTGAATTTTTGAACCCACGTGAAAGGCTTTATGTTTTTCCCAGTTAAATTCCATGAATTAGATTCATTATTCTAGCCCATTTAAATCACGATGAATCCTGCCTATCATCCCAAGTATTCATTATTCCACGGAATTCCTACTTCATGTCATCTTAAAACAGGATTCACATGTCTTGTAGGTACCTAAGTGCCTAGCATATACTAGGTACCTAAATAAATATGAATGAATAAATTCATTGATAAACATTGGGAACTATGAGTCAATGACAGAGTCCTAGAAACTTAATTCTCAAACTTTGATTTATTGTTTGGGTACAGCTGCACATTTAGTTACCAATTTTTTTTTTCTTTTTTTGAGATGGAGTTTCACTCTTGTTGCCCAGGCTGGAGTGCAATGGCACAATCGCAGCTCACCGCAACCTCCGCCTCCCAGGTTCAAGCAATTCTCCTGCCTCAGCCTCCCTAGTAGCTGGGATTACTGGCATGTGCCACCAAGTCCAGCTAATTTTGTATTTTTAGTAGAGACGGGGTTTCTCCATGTTGGTCAGGCTGGTCTTGAACTCCCGATCTCAGGTGATCCACCCGCCTCGGCCTCCCTAAGTGCTGGGATTACAGGCATCAGCCACCGTGCCTGGCCCCCAATTTTCTTTATTTTTATTTTTTGAGACCCTGTCACTCAGGCTGGAGTGTAGTGGTATGATCTCCGTTTACTGCAACCTCCGCCTCCTGGGCTCAAGCAATCCTCCCACCTCAGTTTCCCAAGTAGCTGGGACTACAGGTGCACACTACCACGCCCAGCTAATTTTTTGTATTTTTGTTAGAGACAGGATGGTCTCAAACCTGTTGCCCAGGGTGGTCTCAAACTCCTGGGCTCAAGCGATCCACCTGCCTCAGCCTCCCACAGTATTGAGATTACAGGTGTGAGCCACCACACCAAACCAGTTACCAAATATTCTTAATGACAGTATTACCACATTTACATTTCTCTTTTGTGCTCACAAGATTTCATTACGCCTTGGTGAAACCTAGTTACAGTAATTCCTTTGTAGTCCCCTGCTCTTCTCTTACCAAAGTAATTCTACCTGGAAGGGAAATGAAGTTAGTCTAGCATAACTTACTTTTTTTCATGAATCAGTGCTGGGCTTAAATGATTCCCTTCTACTTCTCTAAGGACTGCCAACTCATTGGTTTGCTAATCTATTAGATTTTGGCCTAAAATTGACATCTCAATTACCAGTTTATATATTCGGCATCTAACTTATTTCTATCTCTTCCTTCTTTTGACAGCGTACAACCTCCTTCTTTGTGCATTAAATCATGTACTGAATCACGATCACAAACACCAGAAACCTAAATCAGAAATTAGCCATCATAAGAACTGCTCTTCCATGGATATAGTAATTCAACAGACAGAATAAGGTTGACTCAATGAAAAAGATTAAGAATATGGGTAGGATCCAAATAAAATATCTAATTTGAAACACAGAATTACAAGCTCTTGAGGAGAGACTTCTGATTTAGCCACTCAATAAGCAGAGATACAGAAGAGGAAAAAGCAGCAGAAGTGATGATGGGAAGATGCTGGGGAGGGGATGTTTTGGCTAACTTTCCTTTGATTTTATTAAATAACTGTGTGACAATTACATAAAGTTGGGAAGAATACATTGAGGTATCATGTCAAAAAGCTAGAAGCTGATATGTCTGTCCTTTAAAAGTACAATGAGGTTCCAGCCAGCTGGACCTGACAATGGATACAGAATGTGAACCAGACTTCTCCTGTTTCCACACCCTTACCACTCCATGATCAATGGAATGGTCGCCAGGAGGAAGAAATAAGGACAAAGCTGGATTTCTTAGTACATCTGGCAGAGACCCTGGGAGCAAGCTTTATGGAACACAAAGCTGGATATAAAAACCAAACCTCTCAAAAGGTTAAGTTCACAGTGCTGTTGTAGAAGGCAACTTAGGATTCTGGGAGTGAGCCGGTTAAGGAGATAGAGTCTCCCTGGTCCTTTATCTATTAGCAGTCTGGATCTGAAAAGACAGATTCGTCCTTAGCCTTATGAACACGAAATGTCTTTGATCCAGTTCTTTATTTTGGCATAACCAGCATACCACATGAAGCCTAAAAAATGTAGCTGTGAACTAAAAAAGAAGTGAGCAAAGAATGACCTTTAAGAAAGCCAAAGGAGAACTCCCTGACACCAGTTCATTCAACAGTGAAGACTGAGTCCGGCTCAGCAGGATTTTTATCAAATCAAGGGAAAAGTCTTTGTGACAGTAACACCAGCACACATAAGCACAGCTGGCCCTTATTGTAAAACTGGACCGCCATCACCTAGCTTTCACACTCTGCAAAGGCAAGCCAGGAAAAGTTTTTAGAGTGGAAGTTAATGTGCAGATTGTCTAGGGCAGCTGACATGCCAGTTTCCAAGAACTTCTACAATGAATTGTAGCTGGGTTCAAACCTAGTGCATACAAACAGCTTGCAAAGTATCACAAATTTAGAATTCCTGCCCCATCACATCAGTTAGGCTCCCTTCACTTCTCTTTTCCCCAGGAAGCAAAATACCAGGCAACTTGGAACAGTGAGGCCTACAGTTTTTCTGGCTCCAGTAACCTGCCTCTGCCCCCCTTTCTTCAGTTGGCCAAGGGAAATAGGAGACAACTCCAAAAACTCCACCTTTTTTTTAAACCTTCTTCACCTGTCTGTTTTCTTTCTTTATAAATAAAGATGTTTTTATAAAATGGGGAAAATACAGGAGAAATCACAAGAGATTAAAAAAAACAGCACCAAAGGGAAGAAAAGAAAATGTATACTTATAATTAAGCCTTTCTCTTACTAGACCACCAGGAACAGCAGCAGCCACATTTTGGAACTTGTTAAAAAAGGAAAATAATGGAGCCTCACTCCAGGCCTACTGGAATCAGAAACTCTGTGGTTGGGCCCAGCAATCTGTGTGTTAACAAGCCTGTCAGGTGATTTTTGACACACACAAAGAATCACTGGCAGCGTGGTTAAGAGCATGAATTCTGCCACCATATTGCTTGGGCATGGATCCTGATTGCCATTCATTAACTGCGTTATCTTGGGCCAGTGACTTCATTTCTCTGTGCTTAGTTTCTTCATCTGTAAAATGGGGATGATAACAGTACTTACCACATAGAGTAGCTGTGAGCACTAATCAGTTAATACATGTAAAGCTTTTAGAACAGTTGCTGGTACACAGTAAATGTTAGTTATTACATGAGTTAAGCTACATAAAGCATTTAATTATTATTAGTTAGTATTATTTCTTATTTATGATCTTGTTTTTGAGGTTCAATGGGACATAATCCAAATTTCTCACAAACCAAGAGAAAGTCCATATTCCTCTATGGCAAACTGGACCCTCTTGGTATAAAGAAGCTAATCAGCTTTGATATTAATGTGATGAAAAAAGAAATACAGCTGGACGTGGTGGCTCATGCCTATAATCCCAGAATTTTGGAAGGCCAAGGTGGGTGGATCACCTGAGGTCAGGAGTTCGAGACCAGACTGGCCAACACAAAAATTAGCCAGGTGTGGTGGCGGGCACCTGTAATCACAGCTCCTTGGAAGGCTGAGGCAGGAGAATCACTTGAATCCAGGAGGCAGAGGTTGCAGTGAGCCGAGACTGTGCCACTATACTCCAGCCTGGGCGACAGAGCAAGACTCCCTCTCAAAAAAAAAAAAAAAAAAAGAAATACAGAACTTGTATTTCAGGAACTGAATCCAATGTAATTCTTTGCCTCTAAAGCTCTACATTCAGACATTACACTTGCCAAGGAAGAAATGCATGATTCATCTCTATGTCTGCCTTATGGACTAATTCCTCACACTTCGAGTCCATAAATGGCATGGAGGCCAACAGGGAACTCTTTCATTATCTCTTCTAATTCTTTACATCCTTTCATGACATCATGGTTCCCTTCTAAAATACTGTAACTATTAAACCATAGGCTTTCTAAACCATAGCTAAAATGACAGATCACATTTATAAGAAGTGTTGACCAACACCTGTATGATTAGGCCATTGTAAAAATCCAACAGGACCAAAAAATCCACAATTTCTATCCCCTAGAGTCATAAGATTCCCCTTATGTAATTCCCCACCATCTAAAACAACCATCCTTACTTGCCTGACCTGTTGGTTTAAATCTATTTAAAAATAAATTCTATTCAGGAGAGTGAGCATACAAAGCAAGTCAAAATTCAATCTAAATTGTAAATATTATACAAGTCATATATTGATAGCCTCTTCAGGCTATTGATGTTTTCTGCCCACACACAAAGCTTCTCTATGGAAGTGGTGTTTTACAAAAGTAAAACACTATACAAATGCATAGACTAGGGTAAAGACATTTGTAATGCTGAACTCTACTGCACCCCCGTAATTTTTTTTTTTTTCATTTTTGTTCACAGAAAGATTCTTATAATCTACCAGTGACAGTTTCTTTTCAGAAATATTTCCATCTGTCCTTTGTAGGTTATCATCAAAAAAATAGGTCTAGGCTGGTCTGGGATGCCACTGTGGAAAGACTGGTACTGATTTTCCTCCCTCTAAAGGTAGGAAAGTTAAAGTAGAGAAAAGAATGTGAGCTTTCACATCAGAAAGACCTGGACTCAAATTCTTGGGCCATCAGTTACCTCATGTGTGACCATGGACCAATGGTATCACCTCTAAGACAATTTCATCATTTATACATGAGGATAACAATACCCACATTACAACCCTGTGTTCAGGACAAATCATACAAAGCACAGGATCTGGCACAAACTAAATACTCAATAAATGTGGTTAAGCTCCCTTTTCCTTCTCCTGTTCCTCTCTTTCACAACTTACAGCACAGATTCTTATTTCAAAATAAGGGAGAAATACTTCTGAACTAATATCAAGCTGTAGAGCATTTCAAATAATATAAAAATTTAAAAAATTAAAAACTGCTGACTACCAAAATGTGTAAGTACCACAAAGTGCAAAGAAGAAGGAAAAAAGTCACCCCCAGGGCCATTCTACAGCCATGGGGAGTCCTTTGGTATGTCTCATTCCAGTCTTGACCAGTACATTGTGATTATACTATTCATCTTTATCATTTAGTATTAACGTCAACACATAATGGATATATTTATGTAGTTTAAAAATATGTGTACACTTTTTTAAATTAAGAAAAAAAAAAAAAAAACAAACTCCTGCTACTCTCCAAACTCTGTATGTCACTGTGCTGGGAACAGGACACTAGCTTTAAAAAACAAGAGAAGGGAACAACTTACTATGGAGAAAAATCAAGGAAGGCTTCCAAGTAGAAATGACATTTTATCTGCATCTCAAAAGATGATCAATAACTTGCCAACTGGAAAGGAAATTCCAGGCATTAGGAATGGTATATAAAAGAACAGGGAACAATAGGAAAGCCAATGTGGCTAAATGGCAGGAGTGTGGAGGGTGGAGAGATGCTGTAATGAAAGCTGGTAAGATGCAGATCTCTCACATATTCAGAAATAGAAATGTTACTGGTCAAAACTTCCATTTAGGCAAAGCACTGCACAACAGCTTCAACTGGAATCATTCATGCACTTATGATGAAGCTGCAATGAAAAGACTAAAAAAAAATTAAGGTTTGGGGAATGGAAAGGGCATGAGTGAGTGTGGCTTAGAGTGACCAAGAACAAGGACAGCCAAGTCTCACCACCACTACCATCATTAGTGTGAGGGCTTTCTAAATGCCAGACTCCAAGCTAAGCTCTTTATATGCCTTATCTTTGTTAGCCTTCATAGCAACCTGTTGAGACAGGTATTATCCCATCTTACACACGAGAAAACTGAGGGTTAGGTTAAGGCCTAAGGACATACAGGATAAAGGAAAGAGCTGCTTTTGAACCTAAGTCTCGATGTCTCCACAATTATAATGAGAAACAGAAAATCATAACTTAAAGTAGCCCCTGCTAAAGATTTTCTAACAATTATTGCTATAGACCTTTGTTTTAGAAATACTAAAGTCATCCAAAGATCCACACAAATATGCTCAACTGATTTCTGACAAAGTTGTAAAACCAATACAATGGAGGAACAATAACCTTTCTAAACCATTTGTTTATTAACAAATGAAATTGGAGTAATTGCACATACATAGACAAAGAATGAACCCCAACCTAAATCTCACACCTCATACAAAAATTAACTCAGAGTAGATCACAGATTTAAATATAAAATGAGAAACTATAAAATCATTCCAAAGATGACTTCTAAAAACATTTCAAACAAAGGAGATGCTTCCAATTTTAGCGGTATGCCACATGAGAACAATGATGAGAAAAAGAAGAGGAGGCGCCAGGCACTGTGCTAAATGCTTTCTGTGCTTTATCTCACTTTAACCTTGCCTCATGTTACAGATGAGGCAACTGAGGCATAGCTAATTGCAGAATCTGAGCACTCATCTGCTCTGCAGTGCTGCCTGCCTTATTGCTACCATTGCCCTACATTTGGTGGCTGCTCCTCTGAAATGGGAAATAGTTGACACAAAAAATAAGATTTCATTTTCTTCTTGTGTAAAATGAACTTTTAAAGGTGTCTCAACAAAGTTTAAATCTAGATGGATGTGAAGATCCAGCTGAAGCAGGAACTTCATTTAGTAACCCCCTTTCCTTCTCCCTCCTTGGATGAATGGTTAGGCCAAGAGGCATATGCCTGTTCTTGACCAGCTGGAAGTCATAAGGTCAGGGAGCTCTTCAACTCTGAACAGTAGATTTAAATCTCAGTTCCACAGGGGCAAGAGTGGACTTCTAAGAGAAACAAAGGTCTAAGCCGCCAAATAAGTGCATGCACTTCCACACTGGCATCTAGGAGGACTTCAGACTAGAGGGTTTTCAAGTAAATGGGATCATTACTGATGGAGAGAGAATCCTATCTGTCACAAAGAGGTTCTCAAGTCCTTTCAAGTTCCCCTCAGGACAGCAAGGGGAGAAAACATCATCATATAAACCTGGACTGGACAGGCAGGCTGCTCTCTGTCCACAGAAAAGACATTCGGGCATACTGAAAGGAGTTTTAGCAAGCAGGTGCTTTGCTGTTCAAAACTTGCCTCCACCTTCCTTCTTTTTGCTATGGAGGCAAAAAGGGCACTGAAATATACCAGGACTTCTTCAAAGTGGACACCACCTTTGAGGCTGACTCAAAGGAAGTGTCCAGGTATGGAAGGGTTAAGGCGTGTCCTGTGCTGTCAGCCCTTGATTATTATCACTTTGAAAAGCCGCTGGGTTTACAGGAAGAGTGTGAGAATACTGCAGCTTTCCTAGCCAACATTTGGTTCCCATTACCGTGAATAATCTCTTTCCTCCCTCCTTTCCCCAACCCCCACCCATTTTCTACTTTTTCCACATTTTATATTAAAAGTACATCAAACACTTTTCTTCCTTTTTAATATTTTCCTTAAGCTTTTTTTCATTCAGTTTGCTGGGTTCTATAACTTTCTCTGGTTATTCATTACTTAGGGAGGGGGGAGGATCAGGCTCCTTGGGTAAAATCAATCAAAAACAAAACCAGGACAGAAAAGACCTAAGCAGCATGGAGGGAAGATGAACTTGACTCACAGGGATTCCTTCTAGTCTTAAGGAACATTAAGAAAATAAAGAGCCCACGGAGATCCCTTTACCCTCCTGCTTCTCGGCCTCCTCTCAGCTGTACTCCTGCCCCAAACAAAACACCCTTGTAGTAATATATCTGAAGATAGGGTCCACTCCTCATTTCATCAGCAGTAAAAGTGGGAGAGCAACAGTCCAGAGGAATAGACAGAAAGGTCAATGGTATGTAACGCTGGCAAGGGTGTGGGAAAAAGGGCGTTTCTGTACTCCAGATTGGAGGATATACTGGGATAGGATTTTTGGATGCCAATTTGACAGTATCTATAAAAATTCAAAGTGGACATTTGATTCAACAATTCCACTTCTAGGAATTTATCCTACAGAAATACACATATGCACAAAGATCTACGTATAAGGAGTTCTCTACAGATGCCTCATCAGGATACGGCTTGGTGCTTCTTAATAGAGGAATGGAAAAACAAATTATGGCACATTCATACTTTGAAAAACGACATAGTGGTTAAAAATATTTAAGTTAGTTTATATGAACAGACTGAAAAACATGGAGACATATTAGGATAGAAAAACATCACAGAAAAACACATGAAAAAATATTACAAACCAACCTTTTAAGTATAGCTACCTCTGAGAAGATTTTATTTGCTGCCTAATCTTCCCATATGTGTATTTTTTAGACTACTGTACCATGTGGCTACACGTGTGTACCACTTGTACAACTATTTTTTTTTAAGTATGGACATAAATATTTCAGTCTATAGAAAATTAAAAAAAGTAAATACATAGATCCCTTCCCAATCCCCTGATTTACAGCCCCATGTAAACTGTCCTGAATTGGAAGAAATTTAAAAATTAGAACCTTTCTTAACTTCACAACAGGAAGCAGATCATATGGAAAATTATCAAGGGAATCACCCAGAAAGTCAGACCAGATGACAAAGAAAGGAATAAATAGGAAAGAAGAAATAGACTCTAAGAGGCCCCAAAGTTCCCAAAGCCACAGTCACGGTAATGAAACCAGTGAATACAAATCTAATAAAAAACTGTATTCTAAGTCTACTGCAAGGATGGGAGGAAGGAAAGAATGCTGTGTGTATGTGTGTTTGTGTGGGTGTGAAGGGTGTAGAGTAAGAGTGCAAAATCTCCTCTTTCTGACAGGAAGTTAATAGATAATATCTAAACCTAAAATCCAAAAATGGCACAATAAACATGATTTAGAACTATGAAGGTGATACGGTTTGGCTGTTTGTCCCCTCCAAATCTCATGTTGAAATGTGATTCCCAGTGTTGGTGGTGGGGCCTGGTGGGAGGTGATTGGATGATGGGGGCGGATCCCTCAGGCATGGCTTAGCACCATCCCCTTGGCGATGAGTGAGCTCCGGCTCAGTTCGTTCACACGAAATCTGGTTGTTGTAAGAGTCTGGGACTTCCCGTTTCTTGCCCCTGCTCTTGCCATGGGACATGCCTGCTCCCCTTCACCTTCTGCCATGATTGGAAGCTTCTGAGGCCCCTACCAGAAGCAAATACTGGCATCACACTTCCTGTATGGCCTACAGAACTGTGAGCCAATAAAACCTCTTTTCTTCATAAATTACCCACCCTCAGGTATTTCTTTATAGCAATGCAAGAATGAATTAACACAGAAGGTAAATAACAGAAAAAGCAGTTCCAAGAAAGTTGAAAGCAATTATTTCTAGGGCATAGAAATTAAGATTGGGTAGCACTGGGAAGAGAAAAGGCAAGGGATTCCCATTTTCATTATAAACCTTATAGAATTACTTAACTTTTAAAACTATAGTCCTGAATTATTGTGGGAACCAGCCTTTGAGACGGCCCCCAATGATCCCCATACCTCCTAGTATTTCTATCATCCTTGCATAGTTCCCTTCCATACTGAATAGGGCTGGCCTATACAAACCAATAGAATGCTGCAAAAACGACTGTCTGAGGAACAGAAAACCAAACACCGAATGTTCTCACTCGTAAGCAGGAGCTGAACAATGAGAACACAGGGAGGGGAACATCACACACCGGGGCCTGTCAGGGGGTGGGGGGCAAGGGGAGGGAGAGCATTAGGAGAAATACCTAATGCATGCAAGGCTTAAAACCTAGATGACAGTTTGATGGGTGCAGCAAACCACCACGGCACATGTATACCTATGTAACAAACCTGCACGTTCTGCACATGTATCCCTGAACTTAAAGTATATCTATAAAAAAAGACTCTGTCTTAAAGACACAAGCATAAAAGCTAAAACTATTAAAACTCTTAGAACACATGTGGCAGAAGCTGTATGACACTGGATTTGGCAATGATTTCTTGGATTTGACACCAAGGGCACAGGCAACAACAACAACAAAATAGACAAATTAGACTTCACTAAACTTAAAAACTTTTGTGTATCAAGGGTTACACTGTCAAGAGTAAAAAGCGAATCAATGGGATGGGAGAAAATACTGACAAATCATATATTTGTTGAGGGTTTAATAGACAGGATATATAGAGACCTCCTAAAGCTCAACAATAACAAAAAAAACCTGATTAATAAATTGCCAAAAAACTTAAACAGAGATTTCTCCAAAGAAGATATACAAATAGCCAACAGGCATGCAAAAAGATGCTCAACATTACTAATCATTAGGGAAATACATATCAAAACTATAGTGAGATACCAAATCACACCCATGAGGATGGTGATATGATTTGGTTGTGCCCCTGCCCAAATCTCATCTTGAATTATAATCCCCATAATTCCTACGTGTTGTGGGAGGGACTGGTGGGAAGTAATCGAATAATGGGCACAGTTTCCCAGCGCTGTTCTCGTGATAGTGAGTTCTCACGAGATCTGATGGTTTTGTAAGCATTTGGCATTTCCCCTACTGGCACTCATTCTCTCTCCTGCTGCTCTGTGAAGAGGTGCCTTCTGTCATGATTGTAAGTTTCCTGAAGCCTCCCGAGCCACGTGAAACTGTGAGTCAATGAAACCTCTTTTCTTTATAAATCACCCAGTCTTGGGTATTTCTCCATAGCAGTGTGAGAACAAACTAATACAGATGGCTACTATCAAAAAGAAAGAAAATAAGTTTTGAGGATGTGGCCAAATTGGAACCCTTGTGCACTGCTGGTGTGAATGTGAAGTGGTGCTGTAGCTATGGAAAATAGTAGGATTGTTCCTCAAAAACTTAAAAATAGAATTACTCTTCTTCTCCAAGACAAAATTTCAAATGGCAGATGACACCAGTGCTTTGGGAGGGTCTAGACTGCAGGTGTGCTCAGGGCCCATACCACAGAGCTCACAGAAGCAAGACCAAGTATAAGGAATGTGTCACCATCTGCATGCTGGGCTGCCTGGACAAGAACATGAAAATCAAGTCCCTGGAGCAGATCTCCCTCTTCTCCCTGCCCATCAAGTAATTTGAGATCACTGACTTTTCTGGGGACACTCTCTCACGGGTGAGGTTTTGAAGACTACACTTGTGGCAAAAGCAGACCCACACTGGCCAGTGGACCAGGTTCAAGGCACTTGTTGCAATCAAGGACTACAATGGTTACATCAGTCTGGATAATCGCTCCAAGGAGGCAGACCCCACATCTGTGGGGTTATCACCCTGCTCTCCATCATCCCCATGCAGCAAGGATCCAAGGGAACAAGATCAGCAAGCTCCACACTCTGCACTACAAGTGACTGGCTGCTGCAGCTCTGTGCTGATGCGCCTCACCCTCGCCCCCAATGGCACTGGCAACATCTTAGGTCCTGAACTCAAAAAGCTGCTGCTTATACCTGGTACTCATGACTGCTACACCTCAGCCGTGGGTTGCACTACCCTCTGAGCAACTGTGCCAAGGCTACCTTTGAAGCCACCTCCAAGATCTTTAGCTATCTGACCTCTTACTTCTGGAAAGACTGTTTACCAAATCTCCCAATTGGGAATTCACTGGCCATCTAGTAAAGACCTGCACCAGAGCCTCTGTGCAAAGGATGCAGGCTCCAACTCTGGCTACCATGTAGTGCTTTTATATAGGAAAAATAAAGTGAATAATTGATTTTAAAAAACACAATTAACATACTATCCAGCAGTTTAACTTCTGGGCATATACTTAAGGAACTGAAAACAGGGAGGTAAAAAGGTATTTGTGCACTCGTGTTTGTAGCAGTTTATTCACAATAGCCAAAAAGCAGAAGTAAACCAAGTATCTATCAATAGATGAATGAGTAAACAAAATGTAGTGTGTGTGTATGGGTGTGTATAAATATATACACACACACACCCCCGTACACACACACACATATATATATCCAGATACACACATACATATATATATGTTTAATGAAATATTTTATATTATTCAGCCTGTAAAAGGAAGGAAATTCTGACACATTATAACATAGATAAACCCTGAGGATATTATACTAAGTGAAATAAGCCAGTCACAACAAGATAAGTACTCTATGATTCTACTAATAGAGTTACCTAGAGTAGTCAAAATCATATAGATAGAAAATACGACGGTAGTGTCCAGGGGTTGGGTGGAGGGAAGAATGTAGAGTTACTGCTTAATGGGTATAGAGTTTCAGTTTATCAAGATGAAAAGAATTATGGAAATGGATGGTGGTGATGATTGCACAATGTGAATGTACTTAATGCTACTGAACTGTATACAGTTCAAATGGTTAAAAATGGTTAAGATGGTAAATTTTATATTGTGTTTGACCACAATTTTTAAAATAATAATTTTTTAAATGATGTATGTGATTTCCAAGTCTAGGTCATAAAAGACATTGTGGCTTCTACCCTACTCTCTGTTGAATCACTCATTCTGAGGGAAGCCAGTTGCCATGTCATGAGGTCACGTAAGCAGCCGGTGGAGAAGTCCACGTGGACAAGTCTATGTAGTGAGAAACTGAGGCCTCCTGCCGACAGCCAGCATGAACTCATTATGCATATGAGAGTGAAAAACATCATGGAAGTGGATCCTCTAGCTCCAGTTAAGCCTTCAGATAACTGCAACCCTCTTGGCTGACATCTTAACTGCAATGTTATAAGAGAATTTGAGCCAGAACCACCCAGCTAAGCTGCTCCTCAATTCTTACAGAAACCTACAGAAGCTGAGATAATAAATGTTTATTATTTTAAGCCACTAAATGTTAGAGTAATTTGTTTTGTTGCAATAGGTAACCAATGCAATTATACTGATAAATTGTAAAAAGAAAAAAATCAGCTTTAAAGCATTATCATGTCACAGTGGCCTGCTATCCTAACACACCACAATTTAGGGCATATTTTCCATGATGGTCTATTGCTGGATTACAACACATCTCTTCATTCAAGTTTTGGGAAAGAAGCTTCAACTTTTCTGTACTGAGAAAACTTCACAAGTGTGTAAAGTTTGATCAGTATGTAAAATATATTTGATTACATATATTTTATTTTTATTTTTAATTTTTTTTGCATACATAGCAGGTGTATACACTTATGGGTGGTATGAGATATTTTGATAAAGGCATGCAATGTGTAATAACCACATCAGAGTAAATGCAGTACCTATCCATCACCCCAAGCATTTATCCTTTGTGTTACATACAATCCAATTACACTCTTTTAGTTACTTAAAAATATACAATTAAATTATTTTTGACTATAGTCACCTATCCATCACCCCAAGCATTTATCCTTTGTGTTACATACAATCCAATTACACTCTTCTAGTTACTTAAAAATGTACAATTAAATTATTTTTGACTATAGTCACCTTGGTGTGCTAGCAAATACTAGGTCTTACTCATTCTAACTATTTTTTTTGTATCCATTAACCATCACTACTTCCCCCTGTCACCCCCAATTTCTTCTACCTTTCCCAGTCTCTGGTAACCAGTAGTCTACTCTCTATCTCCATGAGTTCAATTATTTTGATTTTTGGCTCCCACAAATAAGTGAGAACATGCAAAGTTTGTCTTTCTGTGCCTGGTTATCTCACTTAACATAATGACCTCCAGTTCCATCATGTTGTTGCAAATGACAGGATCTCATTCCTTTTGTGACTGAATAGTACTCAACTATGTATATGTATCACGTTTTCTTTATCTACTCATCTGACGATGAACACTTAGGTTGCTTCCAAATCTTAGCTATTGTGAACAGTGTGGCAACAAACTTGAGAGTGCACATATCTCTTCAATATACTGCTTTCCCTTCTTCTGGGCAGATACCTAGGAGTGGGACTGCTGGGTTGTATGATAGCTCTATTTTCAGTTTTTTGAGGAATCTCCAAACTGTTCTCCATAGTGGTTGTACTAATTACATTCCAACCAGCAATGCAGGAGGCTTCACTATGCTCTACATCCTCGCCAGCATCATTACGTGTCTTTTGGATATAAGCCATTTTAACTGGGATGAGATGGTATCTCATTGTAGCTTTGATTTGCATTTCTCTGATGATCAATGATGCTGAGCATTTTTCATATATCTGTTTGCCATTTGTATGCCTTCTTTTGAGAAATGTCTGTTCAGGTCTTCTGCCTATTTTTAATTGGATTATTAGTTTTTTTCCTACAGAGTTGTTTGAATTCCTTACATATTCTGATTATTAATCTCTTATCAGATGGTTAGTTTGCAAATATTTTCTCCATTCTGTGGGTTTAACTACACATTTTAATACAACATAATGGTTCTGTTTGTCAGATGAAACGTTGAGCTGTTTGGCTCCTGTCACATGGTATAGAGCACAGTCCATTTGCAATACACAAGAAGAGAAGCATGACGCCAACCTGGTGCCAAATAGAGACTGTGTGTTTACTACAATCTGAAGAAACTTTGTCCTGTGAGTATATTAGAGTTTAGTGAGGACAGTAAATAAATAGCAATACTCAAACAGCCACATGGTCCTGAAGGATGACTGAATGAGGAGTATAACTATAGATACCTAATGGACACTGGGAGACAATGCTCTACTTTAATATTGATTCCACCAGGTGGAATTCACTGGGTTGAGTATTGTCTTGCGTCTTTTGATCCCTTCAACTGTGGCGATCAAAGTTCTAGTATGTGGAAGTGTGTTGCAAACACAAAAAGAATGACAACTGCTGCCATAGCAGGGTTTTGGCCAGCTGAGTGCTAGGGTACCTTACTAGAGGAAGTCAAAGCTCAAATTCTTTTTTTTTTGGAGACAGGGTCTCACTCTGTTGCCCAGGTTGGAGTGAAGTGACACAATCATGACTCACTGCAGCCTCAACCTCCTGGGCTCAAGCAATCTTCCCACCTCAGCCTCGTGAGTAGCTGGAACTACAGGCACATGCTACCATGCCTGGCTAATTTTTGAAATTTTTTGTAGAGATGAGGGTCTCACTATATTGCCCAGGCTGGTCTCAAACTCCTGGGCTCAAGCGATTCTCCTGCCTCAGCTTCCCACAGTGCTGGGATTACAGGTGTGAGCCACTGTGCCCAGCCCAAAGCTCAAGTTCTAATGATGGTAAGTATGCTGAGTTGTGGTTCCGGTTAAAGGAAAAAGTCCTGACCTAATCCATCTACAGAATAAAAAAGTTCTTTTTAAATGATGGTATGTGACTTCTTGCAGTAGGCTAAAGAACTGCCCAGGTGGAAGTCTGGTCTGCGAATTTTGGGCATAGGTATGTATTTAAACTGCCTGGGATGACAGGCAGTAAAAAATATACAGAGTAAGGGGTAGAACTGGGCTGGATTCACAATGGTAAAACGTGTTTGCCAAACAAGAATGGGAAAGGGAAGGGGAAAGACAGTGGAAGCAGAGGTACAAAGATGCAGAAATGTTTTTTAAAAACTCCCTTGATTTCTTCATTTGACACTGATCAAAAGAGCTGACAACAGGATAAAATCCCTTTAACATAGTATACCAAGCACTTTAACTTTACAACTTTCCTACTGTATCCTCAACCATATACTCCCCTACTTGAATGTGATGCTCCCACAATACTGCACTTCAGGTATGCTCTTCCACACCTCCCTGACTTTGCACAAATCTCTGCCATTTTCATCTCGTAAAAACCCAATAATTCACTCTCTGCAAAATCAATCCTGGTTTTCCTCTGATTTAGCTTGTTCTTCCAGGCCCCACATCCCTTTTACTAGCATGTTTTTTGTACTGTGACTATTCTTCCCCGTGATGATTTCTTCCCTACTGGACTAATCATTGAGACAGTGAGTTCATCATTACTGGTCTTTGTACACTCAGAGCCTGGTAACATGATGGTCATGTAACGTCTGTTGAATGAAAAATGAATGAATAAATGAACATGCCTCTATCTGGGATAATCACATGCTTCACCTAAAGAAAGGAAACTCTAACAAATAACCCTTTGAGAAGTCAGAGAGATCAAATGGAAAATTTATCAGGCAGAGAACTAGAAGCCCTGGATTCCACTCCTTACTTTATCACTAGGTAAGCATGAGAATTTGCACAATCTACTTAATTTCTCTGGGTCTCCATTTTTAACATTTCTAATGTATGGGTACGGGTAAGGGTAGATGACATAGAAATGTTTACATGGATTCCCACTTACTGGGCACTTACTCTATGGCAGGCATTATATACAGTAAAATTACTTTTCTTAGGCCATTTAATTTTCATTTGCTCCTGAGAACATCTCTAGGAAGTAGGCATTTATTCTCCATGTTGGAGATAAGAATATTAAGTTCAAAGAACTTGTCCTAGGCAAAATAGCCAGTGAGTGGCTAAAAAAAGAAGGAATCCAAATTGGTCTGCCTCTTAACCACATGCTTTCAAACATTAGGTCATAACACTTAAATGGGAGATCTTAGATATTTTTAAATAAAAAAAAATCGGGAGCTTCTCAAGCCATATGATTGTCCCAAAATATGGCAGCGCTTATTTATCCTATTTTACTCTGAGAAGGAGCTGCCTTCAGATGCTGGGGACTGGGTGACAGGAGTGTGAAGATACACCAAACAGCAGAGTCTTGAAATATGAAACAGCCTTTCTGGATGAAAGGTCAGAGCTCAGAGAAAGAAAGAAAATGCAGGATGCAATGACATGAAAGAGGGAGGCTAGGGGATGGGCTGGCAGAAAAACAAGGACAGTGAAAGGAACGCAGGAAGGGAGGCTGAGATGCTGACAAGGGCATGGGGCTTGGCTGAGGAGAATGATGAAGGCACCTGGTGCTCCCGATGGGCAGAGTTGAGGGAGGCAGGTGGCCACGCTGAGGAGACTGGCCCACCAGTTCAGCAATTCCCACTGAAACTGGGAACCCGATGGACAAGCCTGCTGCCCTAAGAACAAAGGTGGTTAAAAGAGAGAGCTCAGCCTGGGCCTGATAGGAGAAGGGAGACTTATGAAAACAACCACCCCACAGCTCCAAAAGGAGGAGCTTGCAGACTGAAAGAGAAGCGATGACAGACAGTGCCTGGAATGGACCGTTTAATGCTTTAAACCTGTGCCAAACTAACTGAGTTATGTGAGACTGAACTGGTGATTTACCTCAACGCTGGGAGAGATTAGTCTGTGTACATCAGCAGCAGAAACAAACATTACTATTTTATAGTGATGAGTATTATTAATACTGAAAAGACCCAATCAAGTGTAATACTTTACAGTTTACAAAGCATGTTCACTTAAGGGATCTCACTGAATTCCCATGACAATCCAGGCATCACTTTCCACATAGCAAAATTAGGCTTCGGTTTTGTCAGATGATTTGCCCCAAGTCAGCACCTAGGTCTTCCCATTCCTGGTCCAGAAATAAAATGTAGCTTGTATCTCAGGAAAGAAAGAAAAGACAGTTAACTACACAAGGGAACGTACACTAAACTCCAAGAGTGGAGTTCAGAGGAAGCAGCAAATTTGGGGGCAGTTGGAAAAGGCTTCAGGTGACTGTAGACTGGATGGGAGAAAGGGATTACTAAGCAAGAAGGCAGGGAAAGCACAGTGGCTAGGCCTTAAAGGGGTATTCTACCTCCCCAGCCCTTCTACTGCAGCATAGCAGCTGCAAGTGCAATCATTTAACAAATATTTGTTGTTGACATTGAGCTCAATGCCAAGGAGCCAATGGCGAGCAAGAAGTTTACTCTGAGACCAGCAGTATCTGGGTTACTTGCTGTGGGGGGTGGGGGTGTGTGTCATCTGTTCTTTTGTAAAAAGGGAGAAGTTCTAGCCTCAAGAGTGACACCCCAATCTATCGCAGAAATGTAGGACCTCCAGTTTTTCAAACTGTACTGTGTTCCCAAAATAGAAGAGGACTGTGCCCCTCCTTTGGCAGGTGATCAGAAAGGGACAGAGCTGAAAACGGGGCATTAAAATGGCTATTTCATAGCAGAGTTGTAGTAAAAAGAAAAAGCCAAAAGCCAAAAGGATTGTGTTTAGTTCCTTACTCCACAATTTTATATTTGCCCTCCCAACAGCCAAGCTCCATTGTGTATACTGTGCACACACAGTAAAGAAAAAATGTGATATGGGAACACAGGGAGAGTCTGCAAAGTGCTGAAACAGCATACCTGGCAGCTGCTAAAACAAAACTTCAAAGATTTGGCGTCTATGAAAAGCCATCAGGCAGGACCCCACCCACTCCCCCTGCTAGCCACGGCTTCCCTGGGAGCTAGTACACGTAACCACTTCCGCATGTTTGGCTCTGTTCCCCAGAGTTAGAGCAGCTCTAGAAGCCATGTCAGAACTTCCAGCCAGGCAGGTGGGGGTGGGGGTGGCTGTGGGCAGTAGAGGAGGGAGGGTAGAGAAGCAAGACTCCCCCAACATCTAGCCATGGACACATCTCAGAAAATAAAAAGATAATGCTGGGATCTGCTTAAAAAACCCCTTCCTCTCAGTTGGCCTAGCTCTGATAGGTTAAATACTAGTTACACTGAAGCTCTGATCTTGTGAGATTCCCAAGGCATTAGAATATACCCCTTCCAGGACCACAAATTAGTTCAAGAACAGCATCTGTAGTAAATCTCCAGATCTAAACAAAAGAAGCTCAAGATCTACAGAAGATCCTAAGAGGATATCAACAATGTACCTTTCTTAGAAACTCATCCCTTTTTACTTTTTATTTCACTAACCAAGTTTGGGTCTTTATTACATCTTCCGGGTCAACTATTCAGTCCTGCGCTGTCCAATATGGTAGCCATGAGCCATGTAAGCTCATTTTGAGCTTTTGACTTGTGGCTTATATGACTGAGAAACTGAAATTTTCATTTTATTTAATTTTAATTAAAACTTAAATATACACATGTGGCTCATGGCTACCATATTGGACAACACTGGTCTAGTCACTCATTCACCAAACATTCACTGAGCACTTTGTGCAGGGCACTGTAAGGATACAAAGATGTGTAAGACTTGGTCTCTGCCTTCAAAGAGCTTGCCATCTACTGTAGGCCATAAGACAAGCATACAAACAACCATAATATAAGCAGGAATGGTAAATGGCACAGCAGAGACATATAAAGGATATTAGAACTTGCAATCCTGGAGTCGGGAGACGGTGGCCTAACATTATTTATCCCCCGACCCCCACACCTACACTAACCACTCAGGTTGGAGATGTCAGAAAGTCTGTCCAGTGAAGGACAGTGAGAAGAGAGGACTACTATAAAGAACACCAAATGAGCCAAACATCACGGAATCACAAACTCAGCAAACACTACAATTTAATAGTCAACCAATGTGAAAAGGCTGGGGGTAGAGAAAGCTCTATCCTACACTAAGCTGTCAAAGATGGCAGATGCCCTTCTACCCTTAAGTATCTTCCAGAAGTAGCTCCTATGACTCCTGTGGGCTGGGCACGGTAGGGAGAATGATGAGAAAAAGAAAGGTTTTCTACCATTTTCTTTTCTTCCACACCCTACCTACCTCTGCTCCCCAGACTAGGGAGGGCCTTGTGCTTATAGAGTACTTTTTACTTTGGACAACTATAAAGAACCGAGTAAGATCCAAAAGAGAAGCAACAGGGCCTAGTGACTTGGGAAGTGTGTGGTGTATGTGCACGAAAGAGAGGGAGAGAAAGGTTGGAAGGAGGGGCTCTAAGCTCAATGGACAGAGCCTAGGGCTTTTCTCTTTAGTGTTCAGTTCTCTGTGCCAGAAAGGGCTACAAAGATTCATTCTCTAGGAATTAAAATTACACACTTAGAGCTTCTTTTGAATTATTACATCTCTCAGGATCATGATTCCAATAGATGAAAAGCAAAACGATGAGAAATCCTAATAAGATCTACTTGGGACATCAGGGAAGGTTGCAGGAAGACTGGGATAAGCTGAGCCCTGTGCGAGAACAGGATATCCATTCATTCATGCTTTTACTTAATATTTGTACATCAATAAGTTCCCACTGTTTACCAAGGCACTGGGATACAATAATGAATAAGACAACACACACTTAAGTGAAAGAGTGATAGAAAGTAAACAGTAAATAAATAGAATAAGTGCTATGGAATTGCAAATGTGAGGATGTGGTGATGGGAAAATATACAAGGCTTGTATATTTGGGTTCCAAAATACTATCTTTCATTTTTCATTAGTTATTTTAATGAAAAAATAAAAACTGTATATATTTATGGTATACACCATGATGTTTTGGACATGTTTTAACTTACATATTTTTGTGTGTGCTGAGAAGAGTTAAAATCTACTCTGTTAGTGATTTTCAAGTATTTAACACATTGTTACTAATTATAGTCACCATGTTGTATAGTAATAGGCATACTTTGGATCTGTTGAGTTGGCTGACGCTGAACTTATGAAGAAGAATACAAGTGGAAAGCCGGACTGGGCCCAGATGCAGGTGTTCACCTTAGAAATCAGGCCACAATTTTTTTTTGTTTTTGTTTTTCACATTGTGGTGTGTTGGATCCTTTTCCTTCTTCTTGACAAAAATTTGTTTTAACTATCCAAGTGACCAAAATGTCAATATAGGAAATATTTAGAATACAGAAAACAAATTAGAAAGACTTAGACTTAAGAGGTGGCAGCCTAATTATGCTATATTCCCAACAATTTATCCTTATCAGCAATACGGCCAGTATCTCACTATTTCTCTAACTTTTCTACTATATCTCATTTAGTTGTGAACTTGGAAGAAAGTAGAATGATTGATGATACTTCCTAACTCCCCCACACCAACTTCTAGGCTTTTATATGAAGTAAAAAACCTCCTTTACGGATATGCCAGCTTGATTTCAGTTTCTATCACTGGAAACTCCAAGTGTTTTGACTAATACATTATTTCTGACAGAAACACTCTGTCTGAGTCAGACTGGTTCCCACTTACTGTCCCTTGAAAATACCTTAAACATCTTGCATGTTATCTTCTTTTTCGTTCCTTTCTATTCCTTAACCTATCCGTAGCCTATACACCTGGGACTGAATTTAAACGCCACCTTAAACCCTTCCTCTGCAGAGCCTTACCTTTTCACCCAAGTCTTTAGTACCCTTTCTGAATTGTGAACTCATCTGAACCCATATGCCCTTTTAAAATCACTTACTTTGTGTGTTACATGAAAAAAAATATATAGGACAGTATTATCCAGACTGCCCTGCTGAACTGCCAACTCTAACTTAGTAAGAGTATGGATTACAATTCTTTGATCTTCTCAGATTCTCACACAGTGTCAAGCATCAAATATATGTGCAATTATCTCTTAAGTGATGAATATCAGCTTGTTGGCCTATCCAAGCCCCATCTACCCTTCCAGATTCAGCTCACACCTTTTCTTTTTCATGAAGTTTTTGCCAGCTTCTCCAGCCAGAGTGATAAATTTCTCCTCAGAACTCTCACCACTTAAGAGTTTTCATCTTCCTATTCAATAATTAAGCACATATTGCTTTATGGTACTTGCACTAGTAGCTTTTATGATTAGTAATTTTCCTTCTTGAGGACAGGGACTTGTCTAATACCTCCTTCAGAGCCCAACCTCTCAAACTGAGGAGATATTCAGTAATTTTTCATGTTAACTTTTTGAGGATGACATTATTGTAACAACTATCAGATGAAACCATTTCCCAGCTGAAACATTATTTATTACCAGTTTCACTCTTGCTTTTGAACATATTTTAACCGACTAAATATTTGTTGAAGAAGGTAACAAAACTCTTTTTGAAGCTTATATTTCAAATGTCAGTACTGAGTTCAAGCAGCTAGTAAGATATTTGAGAGTATTCAACAGTATTAGGCAGGGTCTTTCATTTACTTAGTTTTACTTGATGCAACCCAGTTTGAGAAGAATGTACAGTTGACCCTTGAACAATACAGGGGTTGGGGTGCCAATCCCTGCACAGTAGAAAATTCAGGTACAACTTCTGACCCCCTACAAAAACTCAACTACTAATAGCCTGTTGTTGACCAGAAGCCTTATGGAGAAACAGTAATTAACACATATGGTATATGATATATGTATTATATACTGTATTCTTAATAAAAAGTAGGCTAGAGAATAAAAAATTTATTGAGAAAATCATAAGGAAGATAAATATATTTACTATTCATTAAGCAGAAGTGAATCATCATAAAGGTCTTCATTCTTGTCATCCTCATGTTGAGTAAGCCAAGGAGGAAGAGGAAGAGAAGGGGTTTGTCTTGCTGTCTCAGGGGTGGCAGACATGGAAGAAAATCCACATATAAGTAGATTCGAGCAGCTCAAATCTGAGTTATTCAAGGGTCAATTGTGATTTGATTTCCTCTAGCCTTTAAGTATATCCAATTTACTAATCTCTTTATGGCTGCCTTACCTACTATGCCAGAAAGCCTGCTTTTCTCATCTAAATCCTTTTAAATTATAGTCACATCATTGAGATGCACCCATATTTCATTCTCACCAAAGATAGTAAAACTTATTTTTAAGATCAGCCAGGCCAGGTTGGGCACTGTGGCTCACGTCTGTAATCCCAGCACTTTGGGAGGCTGAGGCGGGTGGATTGCTTTAGCCTGAGAGTTCAAGACCAGTCTGGGAAACATGGTGAAATCCCCTCTCTACAAAAAATACAAAAATTAGCCAGGCATAGAGATGCACACATGTAGTCCCAGCTACTTGGGAGGCTGAGGGAGAATCACTTGAGCCTGAGGGGGCAGAGGCTGCTGTGAGCTGTGATCATGCCAACGCACTTCAGCCTGATGACAGAGTGAGACCTTGTCTCAAAAAAAAAAAAAGAAACAAGCCAAATGTGTATTGGCTTTGAAGTGAAATTAATATGAATCTTAGCTTGACAATTCATGAAAACCATGAGTTGTCCCTTTACTGCTCCTGAAGCATAAGGATGGTCCAAACAGGATGAGAGTTTGTAACTTATAATGAACACCTGGGCCTGTCATATGTTGTGACATATCAAATCCCTGAACTCTCATACACTGGCTCTCTCACTAGCTTAGGACACATCACCCAAAGATCAGTTGGCTCCATATTTAAATAAACATTTAAAATTTGGCTTTTCCTAATTATCTTTCTTTACGAGCATTTTAATGATTTATAATAACAATTTTAATAAGTGGGTACTTACTTCACACTATAAATAAATAATGTCAGCTTTAGTATTGTGATTACATATTACTGCTTTCTCTGCTATAATACTCTATTTTACTGTACATGAGTTATGGCCAGTTGACTCTAAACTGTGTCCCGGTGTAGCAAATACCATATACCAAGCAAGTACAATTTTGTTTCTCTCTTTCAAAAAAAGGGAACTAAGAGTTAGTTACCAAGAGTGTATACCAAAACTTTGTCCCACAAAGCAGCTTCAGGAAAAAGAAGCCCTTTATTCCTTTGCAGATATATAGTTCTATAGTTTTCTTTTATGAAAACATAGATACAGGGAGTTTTTTCTTATCAACATCTTAACTCCTGAGACCTTTTAAAAAAGAGCATTGATTTCTTAGCTGTACTGGGTAGGTAATACGCTAAGAGTCTTTTAGCAGCGAGAAGGGCAGGTGAGTAGGAGGAGATCTTTAGTTAAAGGATCAGGAAAACTGGCTGCTTTTCCTTCTAAATTTGTTGAGTCGATACTGGGTAAGCTTTAAACATGGATCATCAGTGTTCCTCTACATGAGTCAGAAAGAAGACTGTGTTTCATCACGCCTGTGATCTTCCCAGGCTCTTCCAAAGCTGGTAAACCAGTTAACCTGAAGGGACAGAAGCTGACAGAAAAACCATGCCAGGAGAATTAAACTAAATTATAAATAAAGCAACTATATAATTTCCTAATTCTAAAAATGGAGTCTCATTTAGCTTAGTGTAAGGAATTCTGTCATATTCAGGCCTCTTAAAACCAAAATAATCATCAATTTTGTATAGTTACAAAATTATATACAGTTAAATAAGATTAAACAGTTAAATAAAAAAATTATTTGACCAGTAAATAATTTTTGTGAAACTACGGGGTTTTCTTTTAAATCCTTACATAGTCTTTTTCAACATTGTAGTTAAAACACACACACACACACACACAATTTAAAATGTACCATCATAACCATTTTTATGTGTACAGTTCAGGAGTGTTAAGTATAATCACACAGGTTTTGCCTCTAACAAAGACTCGTGTGTGTGTGTGTGTGTGTGTGTGTGTGTGTATCCTAAAGAAATAGAAGCTAGTTTATCATTAATACTTCAAAGCAGTGCAGAGTGGAGTGAAGGAGGCAAACTTAACTAGAAAAACTGACACTGGCAAACTGCAAACACTGCATTCCATGCTTTATTCTGACTTGTGGGTAAGAAAGATCCACGTTTTTCACTCCTGACACTCGGCCCCAGGTTCCTGAACCTATGCTACCTAGGCCCTGGTATGACGTCCAGCCAGCTATCTTTGACGGATTTCCTAAGCTTCCCAACATTCCTTTATTAGGCAGAAGCCAATCACTTTTGCTCTTACAAACACTGACAAGCACTCAGCTCTCTCGGTGAAGGAGGAACTGCAGAATCTGTCACAGAGCTTGAATTGACACAGTGTATAACTCTTTACAGGTTATGTGTCTGGCTGGGTGAGAAAAGTAGCAGAGAAAATTCAGATAGAAGTACAGGCCTTTATCATACATGTACTGGAGAAATCGTTTCCCTCAGGGGAAGGAATAGTTAAGACTCAGGAGAAAGGTGAGGTAAACTTTATGAAAGAGAAGAAAGAGGCATAAGGAGTGGTGAAGTATCACTTCTGCAGAACTCTGAATATGAATTTTTTTTAGTCCCCCCAAAAAAGTAGTTTCTCTTTGATTGTGCTCTTTGGCTGGAAAGCATTGTTTATATAACAGGATAAAGTACAAAATTATAAGCTCCAAACTGCTCCAGAGAAAAGCTCTCCCAAAGCTCGACCCCCAGGATAGATGGAAAATATGAGTGTTTACTGGCTGGAACAACGAGCTGCAATGGAAATTTCAACATTCAGGAGACAGCAGAGAAAAAGGGCCTGCTGAGTAAAAAGAAGCTGACCTCCAACCAAGGGGTCAAAGAAAAAGGAAGAGTCTCTTGTTGGCCCCACTCTGATGCCTTCCCATCCTCAGCTAGAAAGGCCAGATATCTGTTATCCAGTCCCAGGAGCGTACTGCACAGGGGTGATGGCCACTGTGATCTAAACTAGGTACTACACTAAGTGGTGAACAATACCATATCCCAAGCAAGTTCAATTTTAAGTTTCTTTCTTTCTTTCTTTTCTGGAAAGGGAACTGAGAGTTATTAAGAAACCTACACCAAAAAAGTAAAAAGTGAAAACCATGCTGGCCACTTTCACATACACAACTCTTAATCTTATAACAACTTAATGAGGTGGGTTTAACTATGTGCGTTTAAAAAAAGATGGGGAAATCATGGTTCAGAAAAGCTAAGCAACTTGCCCAAGGTCACACACTTAACAAGGCAAACCAAGGTCTGCCTGACTCTAAAGTCCCTTCTCTTCATACTGTGCCATCTTCCTAACAGAAGCTGCTGGGCCCAATTCCTATAAAGGTAACATGCTTTTCAAGAAAGAGAAGTATGTAAAGGACTATGTTCAGAATAATTCCCTTATAACAGAGGCAGAGGATAAAAACAAAACCTTGCCATTTGGCCGCTAAGTAATTTTTGTGGAACTATGGGGCTTTCTTAAATCCTTACATACTCTTTGTTTGACTGTAGTAAACACACACACACACACACATAATTTTAAATGTACCATCTTAACCATTTTTACATGTATAGTTCAGGAGTGTTAAGTGCATTCACATCATTCTGCAATAGATTTCCAGAACATTTCCATCTTTCACAACTGAAACTCTATATCCATTAAACACTAATTCCCCCTCCCCTCTTCCCCCAGCCCTTGGCAACCACCTTTCTAATTTCTGTTTCTACGATTTTGACTACTTTAGATGTTTCATATGAGTGGACTCATACAGGATTTGTCCTTTTGTGACTGGCTAGCTTCACTGAGCATACAACACTCAAGGTTCATCTGACAGGACTGACTCCTTACACGCCCTTCCTGACACCCTTTCTTCTAATCGTCTATGCCATAAAATTCAGATCTTTGTCATATGCCGCCTGCCACTGCTCTGTCCCATGTGTATACACTCCCTTTCCCTGCCAGACAGTAGCCTCTCAGTGATCAAACATTATGTCTTCAAAAGTCTTTTAGGCCCTACCCAGCACCCAACACTATGCTGAGAACATGGAAGATATACCCTAGAGAGTAAACTCTGAGATTGGAAACTATTCTGTTTTATTTACCGCTCCTCCCCAGCAACTAACACAATGCCTGACATACAGAAAATGTATAGGACATATTTTTAAAGGAAATTAACAAATTCAGTATTTCTGAGGACTGACTGAGAATGAAAAGATGAGAAGTTAGAGACCTGAATCTCCACCATAATTTCTAAGAATAATCTAAAAGAAGGTAGGAAAGTATTATTAACTGAACTAGAATCAGAATCTCTGAAAAATGTGTGCCTTAAACTTATGCAAAGCAGAATACCAAACTATTTATGATCTAATGTTGAATAAGAGGGCAGAAAGACAGGGTGACATAGAAAATGGTTCCAGGTCCCCAAGATTTCCCATTCCTCGGTGGCATTTCAAGTTCATACAGATGTTCTCTAGAGAATGGGAGCTGGCCAGGTGGAGGAGCCCATGCCCACAATGTCTTGTCCTACCACAAAAAAGTAGGAACAAACTCACGGCTGAGCTCTTTCCGCAAATTCCCCCACCTTTCATATCGAGGAACAGACAAATCCCCAGGATGCATGTGTGAAAAAGCCAGAGGTGGATAAAAATAATTCAATGACAAATGCTGGAAAAACATACAAAGGGGCAGGAGCCAGACATTCGTGGGATTCCCTGACAGCTTGATCCACAAGGAAGGGCTGGACTGGAAAAAAACAGGGCCTCAGGTTCCTGCCAAGCTGTCTGAGGCCCTGTTCTTCCCAAATCATTCCAAGCAGCAGCCAAGACTTTACAGTAACCCTTCCATGTCTCACAAAGAAAAACGCACTAAGAACCCACTGAGTGCTCCACACCTAGAAAATCCTCCCTGATGTAGTCGAATTCCATGGAAGGCTGGCAGCAATGACAAGATGGCTCTGCACATCAATTTTCAGCTCCTAATGACTCCCCATGTGCCCAAAAAATGGATAATTAAAAGGCAGCTTGAAAAACCTAATCTTTCTCATTGGCTGAAGAAGAGCTAACACACCCACGTATCAGCACCTAGAAACTGAAAGCATCACTTTAAGCAAGAGAGAGGTCATAAACACTTGGTACCTGCATCCTGGAGTCCCTACTGTATAATTCTAAGTCGACTTTGCTTGGAGGCACACCTCAGGCTTCTAAACATGTGACTGTATTTGGCTCTAACTACTTTCTCTTCTGGAGAATGGCCTGCAATTAATCTCACTTATTACCTCTGAAAAGTAACAACAGAGGGATGGCTGGCCAAGTCCAACTCCAGAGTGTCTAGGGAACTGCAGGCTACATGGCCAGGCCTCAGACTGTCTGGGCAAGTCGTGGGCTCTTTGCCTTCTTCTCCCACAACAAAGCCTGAACAGGACTCCAGACAGACCAAAGGAACCAAGGGATTTGAGGAGCTGGGCTGAGCTTATACTGACCCAATGGGAGACGACAACCCTGAGGCTACATTTGGGGTGATTTCAAAACAGCGGGAGAAGAATAAGGTCGTTTGATGAAAACTTGTGTGATCCATAAAATTGGGAACAATAGCAACACCATAGGGAAATGAAAAACAACACTATTTGCAGAGTTCTTGTGAGTCACCAGTTTTCATTCCTGTGGCTACCAAGCCAGTGAATTCTCTGACATGCAGAGATGAAAAGTACAGCTAGGAATGGGATTCTCTTTACATTTTATTACAGTTTACAGGGCAGCCCCTAGTTTAGTGAATTATCAGAACTAAACTGGAATCCACTGTTGCTACTGTAGAAAAACTATTCAGAGTACCTTTTATTTATCTAGCACCTACTTCCAGGGAGATCAAAGTGCTTTAAAGGCAATCTAAAAGCTCTCAAAACAGGCCACTTTATATGTAAGTATGCTTACCCAATAAAAAGATTAAATGAATAGCTTAGGGTCACTGAATGTCAAAACCAGTAATAAAACTCAGATCTCTAAGCTACAAATCCTGTATTCATTAAACTTAGTCACCCTTACGACTAAAGGAAGAACAACAAGAGACTAAATATCCACCAAACAGTGACTTACCAGGTAAAAATGGAAACCAGGATATTGGGCTGTGCAGGTTGTATGCTGCAGGTCTGGCTGGGGCCTACATCACAGCCAAGTCTGGAAAGACCTCTGAGAATTCACTCAGGGCTCCTTTAGGGTGGGTGCCTCTGGGAATTCCATGTGGAACTGGGACTCTCAAGCTCAGGCTCCAGGCAGTCCTGGCAACCAGAGGTCACCTGGGGGCAGAGGAAAATGTCCCAGGGCTACCCTGAGCTGAAATGGGACTGAAAACTGGCTCCTGTGTTTGAAGAGGAGGTAAAGAGAGGGCTGCTGTGGGTAAAAAGAACTCAAAAAGGAAAAGACCAGGGGACTTTGTGGGGGTTGCTTTTTGGCTGGAATGGGTCAGGAGTCAATCGTGTAATGCACCATGAGCATTACTGCAGCCTCGTGGGCAGTCTGGCTGGGAGAAGGCCACTCACAGTGCTGAACCTTAGGTCCTGGCACATCCTTGACCGAACTCATCATCTTTCATCTCACTACTAACAGGTGCTACCAAAAGAAAGCTCTAAACCCAGCCACAATTTTTATTTAAAATGTTTTCCCTCATTCCATCTACAAGCATAAAAAGTGCTAAAACTCAATTTCTCCAAAATGTGTGGTTTTAACATTTTGTTTACGTAGGAGCAATGCCTGTAGCCTTGTCATACAGACATTATATCCAAAATTGCAGTGAAAATGTCTTCCATAAAAACAAGGCTCTGAATTTAAAATGAAAATGGAATATCTGGAAATTTTTTTATGGAAAATAAAGCTCTATGGTATAAACAGAATTTCTTGTTTACGACTGATGTTTTACAGCAGACTTTTCCTGGGGAGAGAACCGTGTGGAGGATACTCTGCCTTAAAAAGTCCTGCCTCTTGGTCTTCGGCTCTTTATAATTCTCAGTTAAGATGACTCTTTTCGCCCTGACCACAATGATCACTGGTATGAAAGACACTGTACCACAGGATGATGTAATGTGCTTATATTTATGCTGCTTCCTGGGCAGAGCTTCTGCTTCCCAAATTAGTTCCTTAATAATTCTAACACCAACAGATACTCCACCAACAACTAGGTATTTCCTCCATGCCCAAGTCTTTAGTACCCTCTCCGAATCTCAGGGCAAAGCAGCATACTAAAAGGCAGAGGCTGGAAGTAGTGGCACGGGGCGTGGGGGCTTGGTTGGGTACCTGTGGTAGAACTTCTTTGAATGGAGGGAACAATATCTCAGCTGGTCAAAATACTTCATTGTAACAGTCACATTTCTCTCTAGCTCATTCGACTCAGGAACTGATGCAATTTAATCCATACTTAATAGGCATTAAAGCAAGATGTGCTGGAAATCCATTTCTTACGTTTTTTGTTTTTGTTTTTATACAGGGGTAATTAAAACACACAGCAAGACCAGAATTCAATACAGTGGTTTCTTTTTTAATTTGGAAGTTGCTTACATTATGGCTAGAAGCTACTTGGATTTTATCTATAGCCACATCTCTCAACTACATGAAGGAAATTTCCTTCCCACTTCCAAATGCGCATTGTTCAGGGAGGTTGAGTTCAATTATATGACATGAGATAAAAAAGTAAAAAAACAAATATGTCCTTCAAAAGAACAGAGTGTAAAGTTACTGAAACACAATGTAGTATAAAAAAACTATAAAAAACACAAGGTATATAAAAAAAATAAAGAGACAAGGACAAAGTGCCAAAAGTTGGCACATTAAAATGTTGACTATAAGCAAGGATTACACTAGCATAAATTCTTGCTCTTTTATCCCAAGGTGATTGTCTTAGCTATCTCAGAAACATCCTTTTCATTTGATATGCCTGAAAACTGTCTTACAAATAAAATGAAGCTCTCTTAGGTGCCAGAGGATCGAGGCAGGTGAAGAAAGGGCATATGCCTTAGTGCTATCTCCATACAGAACTCAAGGTGGGAATGGCTTGCTTGGGACAAAGGCCATCCCTGTGTTACCCAAATGCTCATTGCAGGGCCCTTCACATACCTGCTTCCGGGAGGGCTGGAGTGATTCTCAGGAGCTTGAGGGTCCGACTGCACCAACCATGTGGGGCCACTAGGGCTGATGATGGGTTGGAGGGTGGGCGAAGTTGAAGCACTGCTTCTGTTTATGATGCCAGTGGCCAAATTCAAGTTTGTCACCTAGAAATAAAGCGAGGGAAATGACCTGACGTTACAGAGTTTTTAAAAAGGATCATTAACAACATATAGGCAAAATCAAGTCAAGGCCAACAGATGCTGACCCCTCTGAGCTGAAGCTGTGGCTGTGACAAAGGCACCCAGGAAGGAATGGCTCCTGTGTACAAAGAGCAGAAGTGAGGGTGGTCAGTGTCAATGTAAGTTAACAAGCATTTATGTTGCCCCTACTAAGTGCAGGGCACTGGACTGTGCTGGGTGCTATGAAAAACAAAGACGAATAACCAAAACAGCAAGAATCTACTGAGTAGACAATGTTCAAAGAAACTAGGTAAACTAGTATTTTCTGCCCTTGTTTCTTTATCTGTATGTTCTAAATGCTCAGTAAATTTCAGTTATAAATAACATTAATTATTACAATGCACAAAGAATCCACTGATTTAGAAAGAAAAAAGATGGTTAAGAGAAAAATAGTCATGGACTTCAATACATAATGTACAAAGGAGGAATACAATTAGCCAATTAAACATGTAAAACTAGTCATCATTTCTACTGGTAAATGTAAATTATAAGAAAGATGCAAACTACAAAGAAATGCAAATTACAAGACACCATTTTTGCATATCACTTTGGTATACAATATTTAAAAAGACAGTATCCAATAATGGCAAAGGGTGAAAATAGGTACTTATACTACTTGCGTGACTACAAATTGGTAGACTCTTCCTAGAAATCAATTGGCAATATCTTATTAAAATATATTACAATATGTGTACACTTGGATACTACAATCTAGCTTCTGGGAACTAAACAACAAAACAATTGCAGATGATTAATGACAGGTGACTATCATAATAGCAGTCAATATTTATTAGGACTCATTATGCGCCAAGCTATGTGTAAATGAGTACATCGCACACATCTCATTTAAATCGCCACAAGTCTGTTGGTAAGTACCATAATAATACTCATTTTACAAGAAGGAAACTGAGGCCTATGATTGCATTGAGGCCTAGAAATAAATGGCAGAACGAGAATTTGAACCATAGTTTTTCAACTGTCAAAGCCCCTGTTCTTACTCACTACACTATACTGTGAACACTGAAAATCAGGCATTGTTTTCAATACTGAAAAAGGAGATCTAAATGGCTAACAATATCGTTAAATAAATTTTGCCCTAAGTAAGACATTATTACGTATGCATTAACGTTTTTTGAAAAACAGGCTGGGTGCGGTGGCTCATGCCTGTAACTCCAACACTTTGGGAGGCCAAGGCGGGTGGATCACGAAGTCAGAAGATCGAGAGCAGCCTGGCTAACATGGTGAAACCCTGTCTCTACTAAAAAAAATAAATAAATAATAATAATAATAATAATAATAATAATAATAATCAGCCAGGTGTAGTGTGGGCACCCGTAGTCCCAGCTACTCATGAGGTTGAGGCAAGAGAATTGCTTGAACCTGGGAGGCAGAGGTTGCAGTGAGAAGAGATCACACCACTGCACTCGACCCTGGGCGACAGAGCGAAACTCCACCTCAAAAAAAAAAAATAATAATAATAATGATACAGGAACATGCTAATATCTCAAGTTAAAAAAAAAAAAAACTGTGGTAGTAAAAATCACAATATGAAACTGTATAGAGTAGATCCAAATTTCTTTAAACACATACACACACAAACACAAGTGAACAGACACTCCACTCCTGAAGACTAGAAATAAAAATCCAGACTATAAGTAGCATTTATTTCTGAATTACGACTGATTTTCTTCCTTATGTTTATTCTCCAGATGTTCTAAACTGGGCATGTATTACCTTTTATAATAAAAAATTATTTTAAAGGAGTTATGGCAAATATAGATATATTTAAAACCTGGGCAGTGGTAGTGGAATCAGAAAAGAAAGAATGGGGCCGGGCATGGTGGCTCACACCTGTAATCCCAGCACTTTGGGAGGCCAAGGCGGGTGGGTGGATCACGAGATCAGATCAAGACCATCCTGGCTAACACACTGAAACCCCGAATCTACTAAAAATACAAAAAAAATTAGCCAGGCGTGGTGGCGCTACTCAGGAGGCTGAGACAGAAGAATGGCATGAACCCAGGAGGTGGAGCTTGCAGTGAGCCGAGATTGTGCCACTGCACTCCAGCCTAGGCGAAAGAGCAAGACTCCGTCTCAAGGAAAGGAAAGGGAAAGGGAAAGGGTAAGGGAACGGGTAAGGGAAAGGGAAAGGGAAAGGAAAGAATGGTTCTGAGAAGCATTTCAAAGTAAGATGCACTGGGACTGTTGAAGAGAGAAGACATAAATCTGAATGCAGGATTTTGATCATGAGACACTAGAGAACAGTGGTGAAAGTTATCAGACTGGAAATGTAAATTCCAAGGAAAATGTTTTGCTATAAAATGTTCTAAGTACCTAATAATTTTGAAACTACAAATGAATTATGATTTTTTTTTCTTAAAATTCTGAAAGAAAAAAGGTCATTTTTAGCAAGAGTATAGTGTTTCTTTCCTAGTTATAGAATTCAATAAGTGAAAACAGCTTAGGACTGTGTCTTTACACCAAAGGACTAAAAATACTTTTCTTGGAAACAAAGTTGTTTTCCATAGGTCAGGAACAAATCCCAGTGTCTGTGGAGGCTGCACCCTCCAGTGTGGACCAGTCTTTGGAAGAAAGCCTTACTGGCCATACATGACTTACCATTTCTGTCCCCTACTGCTTCTATAAGGGGGAGAAGAAGGGTATATGCTGACTAAAAGGCAGAGAAGAGGCCGGGCTCGGTGGCTCACACCTGTAATCCCAGCACTGTGGGAGAACGAGGTGGGTGGATCACAAGGTCAAGAGATGGAGACCATCTTGGCCAACATGGCGAAACGTCATCTCTACTAAAAATACGAAGATTAGCTGGGCGTGCGCCTGTAGTCCCAGCTACCCAGGAGGCTGAGGCAGGAGAATCGCTTGAACCCAGAAGGTGGAGGCTGCACTGAGAGCCAAGATCGCACCACTGCACTCCAGCCTGGCGACAGAGCGAGACGATCTTTTCAAAAAAAAAAAAAAAAAGACAGGGAAGATACGGTAGCAAATTATGGTAGTAACTTTTCCGGCCAGTAGTTTCTCTGAAATGCTTTGTCCTTCCTCCCATATCCTAAGGGCAATGTAGGTCAGGCCTTCAGATAACGAACCAGACTCCCTGTAATCCTGAACTCACTCCTGCCCCACACTGACTCCTCTGCTTTCCTGCCCTGATTTGATCATCACATCTTTTATATTAGACATGATCTTGAAACTTGTAGAAAAACTACGGTGAGAAAGGTCTTTATGATAACAGCTTCTCCAATTACTGCTTTAGTTGTGCCAAAAACTTAATAAAGGAGGCTTAATAATTTATAGGGGAATATCAATAAACAATGTGCACACTTTACCATGTTTAGTATAAATGGTATTGTTTGGAGATTAGTGAATGCAAAGGAGAGGAGATAAAAGATTTATTAAACCTATCCTTTGGCAAGACTGCCCCTAATTTAAACATCATCATATGCATCTTAACAGTTAACATTTATGGAACACTTATTATGCGCAATGCCCTTGCATTATTTTTTATTTTTATTTTTAGTTATTTATTTATTTGTTTTTGAGACAGAGTCTCACTCTGTCACCCAGGTTGGAGTGCAGTGGCGTAATCTTGGCTCACTGCAACGTCTACCTCCTGGGTTCGAGTGATTCTCCTGCCTCAGCCTCCCGAGTAGCTGGAATTACAGGGATCTGCCACCACGGCTGGCTAATTTTTGTATTTTTAGTGGAGATGGGGTTTCACCATGTTGGCCAGGCTGGTAACCCCTGATCTCAAGTGGTCTACCTGCCTTGGCCTCCCAAAGTGCTGGGTGCTTGCATGATCTTGATGTGCATTATCTCATTTAACCCCGAGCAATCCCTTTGTAACAGGTTCTACTGTTACCCATTTTACAAAAGGGGAAGCCAAAGTCAAAAGAGGGTAAACAACTAGACAACAGTCACTAAGTCACAGGGCCAATATAGAACAGAGAGTGTTCACCTTCCAGTGCATGTGGTCTACTTTTCCCAAATAATATGGTTTAACATTTGAGTCCTTACAGTAGTGGTGTCAGGCACTCTGGGTTTTATATTTCACTTAGTCCTTACTCATTATTCACAGAGGTAGATACTGTTCCACACCATTTCACAAGTGGAGAAACGAAGGCTCAGAGAGGTTATGATAAGTAATTTGCTCAAAGTCACATAAAAGTTGCAGAACTGGTACTCTAGTTTTAAAAATCTATTTTCTAGTTTGGAAACTAGTAGGAAAACAATCCTAGTTACCCTTACTTATTAGAGATTTTTAAAATATCATCAGTTACACGCCTCAAATTCTTAAAACAGTGATTATACAGAGATTGACAAAACTGTACCAGCTTTTCCTTCTTTCCCTTTGATTTTACTTCCCACTTGTTATCTTTCATCAGAAGATATTAAAGAAGTAAAATAAAGAAAAAACATCCTCAGCCAGTTTTGTTTCTTGGCAGGTAAAAAGTGACTTGATCATGAAATTACTTTTGGATTATTGGAGGGTTATGTTTATTCACATAAAAACCATTCCTGATGTGATGGATAAACCAAGAAGTGGCAGCCACTGTGATTTCGTTTTATGCAAAAGCAAAGTATCATTGTTAATTTGGGAAACAGCAAAAGTGACTGCTACTTAAATGAGAGACTGTACAAGGAAAGAGAAAACTTTAAAAGCTTCTCACCTTTCTCTCTAAAGGATTCCTGCTAAAAGAAAACAGAAAACCTGTTCCTACCAAATGATAATAACCTGCCCCTCTAGATTAAATATTTTATTCTTAGCCTTATGGACTTTTTGTCTAGAAGACACTCAGCACATGCACCACAGCTAACACCCCCATCCCTCACCCATCTCTCTCTTCCTAGGACACATATTGCTAACCATAATCAAGCAACTTGGGGCTGACTTGGATATGGTCTCAGAATCTTCTTTACACATTTCTCCAAGTAGCCATCACTGACCAATCAGAAAAACAAGTGAAATAAATCATTTTCTATCTTCTAGAATGATCTGTGATAATGGAAATGCTCTGCAATGTGCACTGTTCAATACAGTAAGCCCGAGCCACATGTGACTACTATGCATGTGAAACATGCCTGGTATGACTGAGGAACTGGATTTTAAACTTTACATAATTTAAAATTTAAAAGGCAGATGTAGCTAGTGGTTACCTTATTGCACAGCACAGCTCTAGACTCTCAATCAGATCTGGCTAAATGTTATGTATACAGATTTACACCTTACTAGTTTGCACCAAGCAAATTATCTCTAGACTAAATTAAGAAAGAAAACCTCTGGTCTTTCTTTACAGCTCCCACTTTTTTCCAGAATGGGCAGAAGGAGTCACTGAACAAAAATGAATCTAAGCATCAATTCTGGCTCTAGAACTACCTTGTCCTGCCTAGAGAAGACCTAAGGGCAGGGAAAATCTCCCAGTATCGGATGAGACCTTAATAAACTCTACAAGCCAATTAGGGTTCATACCCGGAGGTTTCCTCCCTAACAGGACAGAAAGATGGCGATCATAAATGTCATCAGGCTACATCCACTTCTCTATCCATCTACATTCCTCCAAATAACATAACAAAACCAGCTTTGATCAGATGAAGAGAAAGTGATAAAGAGCACTTACAGGTGCCTGATACACAACGATGATCAACATTTCACTGCTAAATAATTTTTTAAAAGAACAGGCTTGCAGTACATAAAGAGGCAGCACCACTCACAAATCAATCACTGGCTCATCATTTTTGTTAGTATTACAGCTTAACTGTCCCTTCACAGAAAGACTTAGGACCAAAAGTGTTTTGCATTTCAGATTTTTTGTATTTTAGAATATTTGCATTATACCAATTGAGCATCCCAAATCTGAAAACTTGAAATATCATGTAGGTGGCTCAAAAAATTTCAAATTTTGGAGCATTTTGGATTTTTAAATTAGGGACACTCAACCTATATTAGGATATTAAAGTGGAGGTCATAGTCATTGGGCCAGTTGGCTACTCTGGGATAATAACTAGTGTCTATGCTATTAAATCTAGGCTTGCCAACCTACAAATTCACGTTATTGGTCACAAACAGGTCTGGAAGACAGGAGACAGTTTAAAACCTATAGCGTTTTTTTTTTTTTTTTTTTTTTTTAATCGAAACCATGACTCAAAGAACATGCCCTGCTGGTAATGGTAATCAGCATCTTTACATGAAAAACACAAGTATATACACATAAGAAGCTTATAAGTCCGTATTTGGACCTTTAAAATGTTCTACTGTAACCAGTTTTAATATGCTACGTTTTAGATCCACTACAGCAACAGTAATAACAACAATAAAACTATATTAATACTAATGATGGCTAAATTCAATAAACAGTTTGGGCCAGGCACGGCGGCTCACACTTGTAATCCCAGCACTTTGGGAGGCCAAAGCATGTGGATTGTTGGAGCCCAGGAGTTGGAGACCAGTCTGGGCAACATGGTGAAACCCTGTCTCCACTAAAAATATAAAAATTAGCTGAGTGTAGTGGTGCACACTTCTAGTCCCAGCTACTAGGGAGGCTGAGGTGGGAAGGATTACTTGAGCACAGGAGGTGGAGACTGCAGTGAGCTGAGAACACACCACTGCACTCCAACGTGGATAACAGAGCAAGACTCTGTCTCAAACACACACACACACACACACACACACACAGCTTGTTCTAGGAAATGCGCTAAGCATATTTTATATATATTAACTTATTTACTCTTCAAGACAGATAGATGGGGAAACTGAGGTTGAGAGATAAAATAACTTGTTCAAGACCAAATAATTGTTATGTGTCAGCCCCTGGATTCAATTCCTGGTCGGCCTGATGAAAATTCTCCCAATCTTGTAAGTTTTTTTTCGAGATGGAGTCTCACTGTCGCCCAGGATGGAGTGCAGTGGCGCAATCTCGGCTCACTGCAGGCTCCACCTCCCAGGCTCACGCCTTTCTCCTGCCTCAGCCTCCTGAGTAGCTGGGACTACAGGCGTCCGCTACCACACCCAACTAACCTTTTGTATTTTCAGTAGAGATGGGGTTTCACTGTGTTAGCCAGGATGGTCTCAATCTCCTGACCTCATGATCTGCCCACCCTGGCCTCCCAAAGTGCTGGGATTACAGGCGTGAGCCACCACGCCCAGTCCCAGTATTGTAGTTTAAATCACTGTGTTACCTCACTGCCTGGTACCATTGAGCCTTGCGATTTAGAATTCGGTCTCTGGACCAAGAGCACCTGCATTACCAGGAGCATATTACAAATGCAGAATCTTGGCCCAGCACCAGCCCCAGCCCCAGCCCCAGCTGCACTGAACCAAAATTTGCATTTTCAAGATCCACGAGAAACTTACTTGCATTGTAAAGTTTGAGAAGCACTTGTTACCAGGAATAGTAGACAAGGAAAGGAGAGAACGGGCAAAAGGAACCATTCAATGTTTCCTCTCCTCCACAAAGCTCAGGGGCAGGGGATTTTCCAAAAAACAGCAGAAATGTCTTTGATGGGGTGAAGAGAAGTTACAAAACAATAAAGGGGAATGAGAAGGGAAAATAGTTTCATTAGCAACTTTAAGGTTTTACTATTTCTCAATGTTGTTCAGATGCGCAAACATTAAAATGAGTAATCATTAAATATGCCAAGAATGCAAAAGTGGACAAAACAGCTTAGGACAAACTTCAGAAAATTCCAAGATTACTTGCTATGCTGCCCTGAGAAACAGTGGTAAAAACAAAAAAACAAAAAAACAAAAAAAAAAAAAAACAAGAAATTTAAATCTAAAAACAATCAACTTGTTCCATATGTCTCTGCCCCTGCCTCTCTCTAGCTGGCTGCTGCTAAGTGAATAACTGCCTGTGGGAAATCTGGTCACAAGATCCTACCTCCACCTAAGCTTTGGGGCCTGCTTGGCAGATGTTTCACCCCTTGCTCTCCTCCTCCACCTCCTCCTCCCCCTCCTGCTTTTCCTCTTCCTCTGCTCCCACTCTCCTGGAGCAGCTTATCCAGATGTTCCACTCCCATTCCCTGCCTCATGTCCATTGCCACGGTGACCTCAGTGCGTTTTTCCTTTAGTACCAAATCACTGTTTATTTTAGAGCCAACCTTCCGAATAAGGCAGGTGAGCAAATATCTGAATGTGTGGGGTAGGGACACATTGCAGGCATACCATCTAGACAGGTGTTTAAATTATAGCAGGAATAAATACAGGTGATGGATTGAAAAGGGGGTAGGAGAAACCCAGAGAAAGAGGCCAATTTCCGGTGGCTGGCCCGCCCAAGTGTTACTGCTTGTTACTGCTGTTTGTTAAAAGTCGTGCTGCTGCCAGCACTATAATTAAAATATGATGGAGCTTCCCTGTTGATTCTTAGAATATACCCACCATCCACCCAGACACATAACCTTTTGGTATATGAAGAGGGTTTGAAGACAAGCCTAGCTATATCAATGCTGCATGCTCTCAAAATGCGGCAGTCCTGAATGCTTAAAGGAAGTCCAAACCTCAAAGATATAAGTGCTGTATTGCCTATCACAGGCAAAGCCTTGAGGAAAGTGCTAACGCATGTGCAGATAAAAACAGGGCCCTTCCCTGCCCTCAAGCCGTGTTGGAATTTATAATTACTAGGTTAGACAAGATTGTTAGACAAAAAGCAGTATTTAAGACCTCCAGAATGTAGTAAGTGCCATAAAAGAAGAGCTAAAGAAATTAAAAAATGGCATCTGAGCTGGGCCTAAAATAATAGGTAGGAGGAAACAAAAATCCTAAGTAAAAATGCAGAGACAGACAAGCAGGGAGAACATCTGAGAGACAGTAGTCTAATTCAGCAAAAGCTTCGAGTGATAGAAGATAGGGACAGACAGATAAACAGCTTGGGGAGGCCCACGAATGTCAGACTAATGATTCTGTCCTTGATCTAATAGACAACAGTAAGCTTGTTCACAGGTTCTGACAGAGCCATGCTATATGAGAACCTTGGTTGAAGACCCTTCTACTCTCTCTCTCTCACACATACACACACACACACACTCTCTCTCTCTCTCTCTCTCTTTCTTTCTCATTCTCTCTCTCCCCCCCCCCTCTATTTCTCCCTCTTACCTCCCCGCCCCCCACCGCCTCCAGTTAGCAGCTAGTTTCACCAGTTGAGCAGAAAAGTGGTTAATGTCTCTGCAAGCCTATCAAGGAAATTAGGAGTTCCAAATTACCTGTTTTGCCTGGGCCACAAGGAAGGGAGGGACTGCTTTAGAATTCAGGGAAATAAAATGATCAGTGACTAGAGTGAGAGATGTGTTACTCTTGCTGTGCCCTGAATAATTTTAGAGATGATTTTTGCTTGATCTTAAATGGATAAAATAACAGCTTTGACATACAGATTTTGTGCCTTGTGCACACAATGTGTATATTTATTTCCTCACGGCACTGAAACTGCAAGGCCTAAGAAACCATTTGCAATGGAATCAAACTAATCTTAGGTTCACTAAGGATGTCTGCAAATTTCATGCATCTTATTTATCGAAATGGAGAAGAAAATTAAGCACTAAAGATTTAGGGTCAGGCGCAGTGGTTCATGTGTGTAATCCCAGTGCTTTGAGGGGCTGAGGTGGGAGGATCACTTGAGGCCAAAAATTCAAGACCAATCTGGGCAATATAAGAGACCCTATCACTACAAAATATAATTTAAAAAATTAGGCATGGTGGTGCATGCCTGTAGTCCTAGCTACTTGGGAGGCTGAGGCAGGAGGATCACTTGTGCCTGGGAATTCAAGGCTGCAGTGAGCCATAATCACACCACTGTAATTCAGCCTGGGTGGCATTCTAGCTTGGGTGACAGAGCAAGATCCTGTCTCAAAAAGAAAAACAAAGAGAGAGAGAGAAGATAATTTAGTTAATAAGAGTTTAACATGGGAGTAACTGGTAGCATAGCATTCCCCATGCAGTTTATAATCTTGCCATAGTTCCATTTCCTCATTATAGCAGGTCCAGAAAAATTTTAGATAATTCTTGTCTGAGGAGGTCTAGGAATGGTGTTTCCTAAGATTATTTTACTAATTCAAACTAATATTTATCAGGCACCTACTCTGGGCTTGGCATTCTTTTGAGCATTGAGGATAAAACAATGACAAAAAACAGTCAAGTAGCACAGTCATTACGGAAAACAGCATAGAGGTTCCTCAAAAAGCTAAAAATACAACAACCATATGATCTAGCAATCCCACTGCTGGGTACCAACCTAAGCATCCATCAACAGATGAATGGATTTTTAAAAAGTGACATGTATATACACATAGAGGAATATAACTCGGCCATAAAAAGAATGAAATTCTGTCATCTGCAGAACATGGATGGAACTGGAGGTCATTATGTTAAATGTAGTAAGTGAGGAACAGAAACACAAATATTGCATGTTCTCACTCAGATGTGGGAACTGAGAGAGTGGATTTCATGGAGATAGAGAATAGAGGAAAAAGAAAGGGGAGGGAAAAGAGATATTGATTCATGAGTACAAAAATACAGTTAGATAAAATGAATAAGTTCTAGTATTTGAAAGTACAGTGGGAAAATTGCAGTTAACAATTTATTGTATATGTCAAAATAGTCACAAGGGAAGACTTGTTAATGTTCCCAACACAAAGAAAAGATAAATCTTTGAAGCAATGGATATCCCAATTACCCTGACTTGATCATTACACATTGTATACATGTATCTAAATATCACATGTACCCCCCAAAATATGTAACACCGTGATATATGAATAACCCCCAAATCCTTGCCTTCATGGAGATTATAGCCTAATGTGGGGCTATCACTGAAATACATAGAGAATGTATAAAACAAAGATACTCATGGATTTGGAGTTTGGGCCAAATTGTTGATATTAATGGTTATATACTACCTAAACATTTTCAGGAGATATTAACTTAGAGACCGTAAGTTCATGGGGCATCAAGACAGAGCCTGATTGAGGATGAGGGTGTTTGAACCCTTAGAAATTAATGCAAATTTGTAAGTTTGAATGTACATTTTTTTCAGGAGGAGGAATAAAGCTTTAATTCAATTCTCCAAAGGATTTCTGAATCCAAAAAGGTTAAGAATCACTTCTTTTTTTTTTTTTTTTTTTTTTTTTTTTGAGGCGGAGTCTCCCTCTGTCGCCCGGGCTGGAGTGCAGTGGCCGGATCTCAGCTCACTGCAGGCTCCGCCTCCCGGATTTACACCATTCTCCTGCCTCAGCCTCCCGAGTAGCTGGGACTACAGGCGCCCGCCACGTCGCCCGGCTAGTTTTTGTATTTTTAGCAGACGAGGTTTCATTGTGTTAGCCAGGATGGTCTCGATCTCCTGACCTCGTGATCCGCCCGTCTCGGCCTCCCAAAGTGCTGGGATTACAGGCTTGAGCCACCGCGCCCGGCCAAAGAATCACTTCTACTGATAAAAGGATAAATTTGTCTAAATGTGCATTCATATTATCCTCAAAACTACCTCACTGTCATTTGAAAATAATGTTCTCTGTGGTGTTCATATATAAAGAATATATATGTATATTCTTTAATATATATATAAAATATATATAACATTCTTTATATATATCCTGATATATAGAGATATATCAAAATCTGACTGGATCAGCTTGGCATGGTGGCACACACCTATAAGCCAGCACTTTGGGAGGCCAAGGCAGGAGGATCACTTGAGCCCATGAGTTCGAGACCAGCCTGGGCAACATAGTGAGACCTCATCTCTATGTAAAAATTTTAAAAAATAAGAAAAAAAGAACATGACTGGATCAACTGAACATGCCATAGCTTTGATTCCTGCAGCCATGGGGCTCTGAATGATCTGGAACAGGAAAATGCTGTGGCTAGTCGCTCCTGACTTGTTTTCATCTGTTTTGCTAGAGTAAAAGGTAATCCTGGAATAGGAAATATCAGTGGACCAAGATCTGTTTCACTCAAGGTAAAAGAAGAGGAAAACCAAAAGTGCCAGATCTGCACCAATTACAAGATTTTCACCAATGGAGAAATATTAGAGAATATATTCAATCAGAAAAATGAAAAGAACTATTCTTAAACAGTTATATTTTGAACAGTCCCCAAAAGCACTTCACGAGCATTTATTAAATCACTAGCAACAATTCAATTCCTTCTTCAACTCCTGGATGCTGATAAAATAAACCTCAAGAAATTCACACTCCAATCACCAGGAGAGAAGGGTTAAATGTTGATCATAGTTTAAAGAGTGTCAGGAAAAGCAGGAAATCTCTGCAGTTCCAATACCTCAGCACTAAATTCTCTTGGCATATCTTCTCTTTCTGTTGAGTGCCATCATTTCCATAATATATGTATACATATAGACATTTAGCGTTCCAAAATCCAGACAGAGTTCCAGATCAAGATTTGCCAGAGACATTCCTGGGAAACCTGACAAAATGGCCTAATCTCTTCGTACTGTTTCCAATTTATACATGTAGATTTTGTGTGTTGACAGGGGAGTTGCTGCTGCCATCATAAGTAGATCTATTCTTATTGCATCTCTAGTGATTAACAAGGCTGAGTTTTGCCTGCTCGAAGAATCAGTTGACTATACCATAAAATAATCTGATGAGGAGTTTGCCCAACAAATAACTGATAATTCTCAACAGAGCCACATGTTTTGCAAGCTGCTTCAAGAACTGGAGAAGCATTTCAAATCAAGAAAACAGAAAGTTTAACTCCTCGTTTCTCTGAGCAGGAACAAATATAGGCTTGGCTACAACTCTGTAGCAACATCATGGAACAACATGCTCACAGGGTGAAGTTCAGTCACTCTCACCTAATGAGAGGTCTGAGTCCTTATTCACACCGAAAGAAGCAGAAAAACACTGAGGTAAAGAATATAGAGTCAGATAGAGCTGAGTTTGAGTCTTAGCACAGTAGCCTGCCATCGGTGTGACATTAGCAGAGTCACTTACCCTACCAGCTTCTATTTCTTCATCTTAATTGGTAAAAAGTAAGTACCTACACCTCATTAGGGTTAAAGAGATAATGCATATAAAGTCCTAGGCACAGTGCCTAGTACAAAGTAAGCATCTGATTAATGTCAACTGCTTAATTATGAAGGGCAGGTATGGTCGTATCAATGAAAAAATTTTGATGTAGGGCCTTACTTTGTAGCCGAAGCTAGAGTGCAGTGGTGTAGTTATGGCGCACTGCAGTTTTGACCTCTTGGGCTCAATCAATCCTCCCACTTCAGCCTCCAGAGTAGCTGGGACTACAGGCACGCGCCACCGCACCTGGCTAATTTTTGTCTTTTTTTTTTTGTGGAGTTGGGTTTTGCCATGCTCCCCAGGCTGGCCTAGAACTCCCGAGCTCAAGCGATCCACCCACCTTGGTCTCCCAAAGTGCTGGGATTATAGGAGTGAGCCACTGCATCCAGCCATCAGTTGTTTTTAAAGAAAATATAAAAACCTACAAAATGTAAAAAAGAAATTTTCAATTTAGCAAGCACGTGATGACTGCCAAGTGCAAGGCCTTGCGCTAGGTGATGCATTAGAAAGAACTGCATCATGTAGTTCAGTGCAAAACAGGAAAGAAAAGATGCAAAATAATTACAATAGATCTGTTATAAAAAGTAATGAAGGACTTAAGGAGCACAGAGAATAGAAAGATGACTTCTGGCTAAGGCAGCAGAGGGTTCTTCATTTACATATTTATTAAAAAAAAATACATATTGAGTGCATACTACTAATATCTAGTAAGCTGGGGAAAAACTGGTGAAAAAATGGACATGATCCAATTCTCAATGAATTACCTTGTAGTCCAGTCGAATCAGCACATTTTTGGAGTAGTATCAATGAGTCAGGTGTTGAGGTAGCAAAGGACACTGCCCTCAAGGAGTTCACTGTCTGTTAAAAGAGACAGCTATCTTGACATATCTAGTGTGATGAGTGAAATAGTGTGCATATGAGTGAAGTGGCATCTACACTGAGCCTGGACAGATGCCCAGATTAGACATGGCGACTGGGGAACATTTTCCATGAGGAGATAGCATAAGGCATGGAGACTAACAGAAATTCTAGTTGAGCTGCACTAAAACATGTGTGATAGGAGGGAGACAGGCTGGAAAAGTAGCCTGGAGCCAGATTCTAAATAAAGGCTTTGAATCACATTTAATAGCCTGGGCTTCCCATTAGAGACAACTGAAAGGCCCTTGAGATTCTTAAGCAGAAGAGTACCATGATGAGACTTGTGATTTATGAAAGAATCCATTATGGCCGGGCACGGTGGCTCACACCTGAATTCCCAACACTTTGAAAGGCCGAAGTGGATGGATCACTTGAGGTCAGGAGTTTGAAACCACTCTGGCCAAGATGGTGAAACCCCATCTCTACTAAAAATACAAAAATGAGCCCAGCATGGTGGCAGGCATCTGTAATTCCAGCTACTTGGGAAGCTGAGGTAGAAGAATCACTTGAACCTGGGAGGCAGAGATTGTAGTGAGCTGAGATTGTGCACCACAGCAATCCAACCTGAGCAACAGAGTGAGACTCCATCTCAAAAAAAAAAACCAAAAAAAGAATCTTTCAAAGCAAAGCAAAGACTAGGGTGAACAGGAAGAGACTGGCCAAGAAACCAGTGAAAAGGTAATTGCAGCTGTCCATCCGAGAGATAATAAAGGTCTTAAGCAGGACAGTAAATGGAAAAGTGAAAAACAGGATAGGTATCAGAGACACTGTAGAATCTTGACAACTGCCTGGACATAGAATGAGGAAGTGAAGAGAGGCACCGATAAACCAATGGCTCCATTCCTAAATTCCCTGGGATTCTAGAATTCCAAGAATTGCAATGTCACTAATATAGAGCAGAACAAAAAGAGGCAAATAAGTTTTAAATATGTTTAAGACTTTTCTGAGTATTTTCAAAATATGCTCAAAATACTTCAAGTATTTTGAATGTTGTGCAATATAGTTAGGTGGAAATGTCTCACAGGTGGAAATTTGGACCTGACTCTCAGCAAGGAGGCTCAAACTAAAGATATGTATTTGGGAGAAATCTACAGAGAAGTACCAGGATGAAATCATAGGAAAAGGAACTTTACTCCAGGGGAAACTATGGAAAAAAAAGTTCTGAGGATTGTAGTCTAGAATTCAGAGATATGCTGGAGGATCCGAAAAGACCAGGGAGAAGCAGATGCCCAGGGGCCACTCCACCTTCTTCAACCAGAGCCACTCTGCTATGATCAACTTTATACACCTGAGGTCTATATGCCAGTGGCTCTGAAAAACATGTTGAAAATGGAATCTAGTTTTCAGGGAGAGCAGGAGGAAGGAATGATCTCTCAGAGGAATTACTGAAGGGTTAGAAAAGCTAAGGGAAATTTTCACCTAAGAAGCAGTTAATAATAGCCACATGCTAAAGGAAGAAGAGTAAAAACAGTGACTGAAGTTGGCAATTCTGAGGTCATGAGTGGCCTTTGAGAGAGAGATGGACAAATGTAAGAGATGAAGTCAGACTGCAAGAGCAAGTGTGCGGGGGTGGAGGGGCAGGAAGGAGACTAGAGCCAACAAGGGGGTGTTATTTTAAAAGAAGTTTGGCAGTACAAGGAAGATGAGTTTGAAGGGGTGGCAGAGTAAAACAAAGGCTATTTTAAAACAAGAGATCATGCAGTAGGCCAGGAACTAAAGAAAATGAGAGCTTCAAGACTTGAGACCTAGAAAAGCTAGTAAATTAGATCAGATCAACTGGAGCCGGGTCCTGGAACAGAGAGGCACAAGTAGCCAAGAGAAGAACTGGTCTTGATACCAAAACTACCCCATTTTACAGATGAGGAAATCAAGGCACAGGGAGGTTAAACAACTTGTCCAAGGTCTTGCTGACTCAAAAGTTTATGCCTTTTTCTATTTACCTTTTTCTGCTTCTAGAAATGGGAAAGAATATTGTATATGGTAAAAAGAACAACAACTTTTTCTACTAAGAAAGAATATGAAACTAAAGGAACTAGAGTTAGCAAACGACCACAAAATCCGAGCACAAATGTACCTAAGTTCAAATGTGTCTAGATAAACTAAGGAGGCAGAAAGAGTTTCCAGAGCCAATTGGTGAAGCTTGTGATAAACTGGGTGCCGTCTGCCTCAATCCTAGAGAACATCTGTAACCATTTCAAAGATTTAGCTATGTTTCTCTTCATTTGGAATTTCTGAAATTGAGATTCATTCAAGGTCCATTGTGGACCCTTACAGTGGTAGCTGCTGAAGCAGAAGAAATGATAACGATTTCCTTTGTAAAGAGAGACTGAAAGAGTTTAACTGCTGTGAACCAAGCGTTACGTACCTCTGCATCTCTCTTTCTCTAGGACCAGGCAAGGAAGTCTCAGGGTAAGGAGCAAGAAAAATGAAAGAAATGGAATGGATTTTTTTTTTCCCCACTCTCCATCCAAATGAAAAATGTGAAGAGCAAAAAGTATCTCCTCCCCTCTCTGTATCTGTCAGCACATTTCCAGGAGGCCTGGCCATATCCTGGGCACTGGCTGGCTAGGGAGCAGAGACTGACACAGCACATTCGTTCACACTGGAGCCCCCGCCTGGGTGGTCTGCTGTTATCCCTTTGATTAAACTCCCAGGCTGGAAGAGCTGGAGTTGCTCCTAATGATAGCTGGGTCCTGCAATCTCACACTTGCCTGCATGGAGAGGCCAGCGCTCCCTCTGATTCCCTGCCTCCCACTTCTCACCACAAAGCTGGGCTAATTCACCACATTCTTCTGTTCACTAATGGCAATAACCACAAAGGGCTACATCTCTTCAGAGCACTACACTCCCTTCCAGCATGGAGTCAGGCAGAGATAGTGAGACTTCACAGGGAAGCTCAGCACCCTGTTGGCCACCACAGCACTTCTCCTGCCCCCAGCCCAGGTGCAAGATGTTTCTAGAAAACCCTGCCTTCAGGGACATACACATAGATTTCCAAAAGATCTCATCTCCAAAAGATAACCAGCTTCTCTTGGGCCAAGGGAAAGAATTAAATTTGACCTGCTCTCTGCTCAGATTTGTAAGTTATTTGTTGAATGGTTGTAGCTGAGAACATTTATCTCTTTATATTTCAAGTATACCCGTGCTTGCAAGATTTTTAGAAGTGGCCACTGCTCATGTGGCAGGGAGAGTTTGATATTTTTATGTGTTTTAGGCTATAAACAAAGTTAAATCACAGCAGGAGTAGTAGTAACTATACAGGATATGAGCTTCTGTTTTTGCCATACAGATTTCTTAAGAATCTAACCTCTAATGTAAATTCTGAGTCCCTCTACATTTTATCATCAAATTTTTGGCTTGTCACAATACTTTGCTTCTTTACCTTTGGCTAGTTCAATGTTCCTCATTATCTTCACCAGCGAGCATGGAGGAAAAAGGAGTGACACTGCCTCATCCTCCAAATCCATCCTCTTCAAGCTACCTGAGTGGTCCAGATAAAAGGCAAAGCAATTATGTCTCAGAGGATCTCCATCATCTATGAAACAGAGGACAAGTTCCTTCACAGGGCATGAAAGCTCTCCATGAACCAGCCCTTGCCTTCTCGCCCAACTTCATTCCTAGCTAGTCTCTGCTGACTCTCCATCCTGTGACATCCTTAGCCTATCTCTAATTTTCCTACATATGCACAAGCAAGTTTTTATTCTGTAAACTGTTTCTCCCCTTCTGCCATCTACCTGCCTACCTTTAAGATTCAGTTTAGATATAATCTCTTCCAAGAAGGCTAGTTCAGCTTTCTCCCCACTCCCACCCACAAGCTGGGTTTGGGGCCTCTTTTAGTGGTTGTTATTCCCTCAGACTATCTCTGTCATGCATATTCCATGATATTATTATCATCTGTTTATGTAGCTGCTACTATTACAAGAGAATGAGTTATTTCATACTGAGGACTATGTGTTATATCATTCCCATGGCTTAGTACCAAAGCCTGGAAGACTCTTAAGAGCCTAGCAAAATGTTTTTTAAATACTTACATATACACATGCACACACAAACACAATGAAATAAAAAGTTTTGCAGGAAATGCCACTAAAAGTTTTAATAGGCTAAGTAGTTGAAATTATAGGCCAAATATAATGATTTTTCAGAAATACCCAACAACTTCAATTGCCTATACTCATCTTCCAAAATAGGACAAGTAATTTAAATTCAACTTTGCTTAGTTAGTAGAATATCTCTTAACTCCTTGCCCAGAAAGCCAATTAAAGATATATCAGAATTTACGTAATATAATGAAAGCAATGCTCAGAGAAAAATTCATAGCTTTTATATAGTGAAAAAAAAAATACCAAGAATGAATGAAAATAAATTAAGCATCTAACTCAAGGTGGGGAGAAATACCAAAATAGTAGAACAAAGCTAAGGAAAGCAGAAAGAAGGAATAAGTAAAGATAAGGCAAGAAAATAATGAATTAGAAAACAATAAAACAGAATGAATAAACATATCCAGAATAAATCTTATTTTTAAAAGGGGAGAAAATACTAATTAAACCTATTAGAAAAGGGAAAACAAAGAAAAGAAAGCACAAACAGAAAACAGGAATCGAGAATCTGAAAACAGGTAAGAGGAAATAAAAAACATTTAAAGTGATTACTGGACACAAACTTGTTTCTGGTAACAGCTAAGTTTAAGTTTTCAGGCCCTAACTCCAGAGAGAAGAGCAGAACTCTCACCACTTTCTGACTGGAAATCCACCCGTTTCTAGAAAGCTACAGACGTTGTATCACTTGACTCAGTGAGTAAGAAACTAAAGTAAATTTCTTTTTAAACATAACTAGAGAAAAAGGGAAACTGTTGGTAAACAAATATACCAGAATCTATACTAAACCACTATAACATGCTATTAGTTATTTACCAGAAAAGGAATAATCAATGACAGAATTTTCCAAATTCCAAATTAAGGAATCACTTCCTCTGAAGGGAAAGGGTTGAACCTATAATTGAGCTTTGCAACAACAAAGTACAGAGGGTGGGGGAAAGTGGGGATGGTTAATGGGTACAAAAATATAGTTAGCATGAATAAGATCTAGTATTTGATAGCACAACAGGGTGATTACAGTCAACAATAATTTATTGTACATTTTAAAGTAACTAAGAGTATAACTGGATTGTCCATAATACAAAGAAAGGATAAATGCTTGAGGTGATGGATACCTTTACCCTGATATGATCAACACACACTATATGCCTATATCAAAATATCTTATGCACCCCAGGAGATTGGCCTTCTTGGCTGCATGGGAAATGGGTGAGGTCTGCCACTGCTGGCTTTCCCCTGCTTCCCTGGTGACCTGTATGACACAGCAGGGGCAGCCATAATCCCCCTGGGAAAGTAACTCCATGGGCCTGAGAACCATACCCCCATCCCCCACAGCAGCCACAGCAAGCCCTGTCCAAGGAGAGTCTGAGTTCAGGCACACCTAACTCTGCCCCAACCTGATGGTCTTTCTCTACCCGTCCTGGTAGCTAAAGACAAAAGACACAATATCTTGGGAGCTCTATGGCCCCGCCCAGCACCTGAGAAACTTGAATACTTATCCAGGTGACCTCAGGGCAAGCTTCTATCAGCTGATGCTCTCTTGAAAGCGCCACCTTCTGGCTGGAGGCCAAAAAACCACTAGCACAACCAGCATTCAAGAAAACCAGCTCACGAAACAAAACTACAACGAAGGATCCTCACAGAGTCCACAGAGTTCACTCCCCTGCTACCTCCACCAGATTAGGTGCTCGTATCCATGGCTGAGAGACCTGAAGATGGATCACATCACAGGACTCTTCACAGAAACTTGCCAGTACCAACCCAGAGCCCAGCAGCTCTGTTGGGGCACTAGACCCAGAAGGGCAATAATAATCACTGCAGTTTGGCTCTCAGGAAGCCCCATCCCTAGGGGAAGAAGGAGAATACCATATCAAGGAACCAAACAGTGGGACAAAAGAATCTGAACAGCAGCCCTTGAACCCAGATCCTCTGATACAGACTACCCAGATGAGAAGGAACTGGAAAAACAATTCTGGTAATATGACAAGACAAGGTTCTTTAACACTCCCAAAAGATCATACTAGCTCACTAGCAATGGATCCGAAGAAGAAATTTCTAAATTGCCAGAAAAAGAACTCAAAATGTTGATTATTTAGCTACTTAAGGAGGCACCAGGGAAAGGTGGAAACCAATTTAAAGAAACTAAATAATAATAACAATAATAATACAGGATATGGACAAAAAAATCTCCAGGGAAATAGAGACCATCGATAAAAAACAATCATAAATTCTGGAAATAAAAGACACACTTAAAGAGATGCAAAATACACTGGAAAGTTTCAATAATAGAATCAAAAAAGTAGGAGAAAGAACTTCAGAGCTCGAAGACAAGGCTTTTGATTAATCCAATCTAACAAAGACAAAGAAAAAGGAATCCCCAAAAATGAACAAAGCCTCCAAGAAGTTTGGGATTATGTTAAATGACCAAACCTACGAATAACTGGTGTTCCCAAGGAAGAAGAGAAATCCAAGTTTGGAAAACTTATTTGGGGGAATAATTGAGGAGAACTTCCCTGGCCTTGCCAAATATCTAGACATCCAAATAGGAGAAGCTCAAAGAACCTGGGAAATTCATCACAAAAAGATCATCACTTAGACACATAGTCATCAGGTTATCTAAAGTCAAGACAAAGGAAAGACTCTTAAGAGCTATGAGGCAAAAGCATCAGGTAACCTATAAAGGAAAACCTGTTAAATTAACACCAGATTTCTCAGCAGAAACCCTAAAAGCTAGAAGGTAGTGGGGTCCTATGTTTAGCCTCCTTAAACAAAACAATTATAAGCCAAAAATCTTATATCCAGTGAAACTAAGCTTCATAAATGAAGGAAAGATAAAGTCTTTTACAGGCAAACAAACAAATGCTGAGAGAATTAGCTACTACTAAGGCAGCACGACACAAACTGCTAAAGAAAGTTCTATATCTTGAAACAAAACCTCAAAATACACCAAAATAGAACCTCCATAAAGCATAAATCCTACAGGGCCTATAAAACAATAACATAATGCAAAAATCATCAGGTATTCAGGCAACAACTAGCATGATGAACAGAATAGTGCCTCACATCTCAATAATAATGTTGAATGTAAATGGCCTAAATGTTCCCCTTAAAAGATGCTTTAAGAAACTCAACTAACATATAAGTTCAAAACTCACCTAACACATAAACTCACATAAACTTAAGGTAAGGGAGTGAAAAAAGATATTCCACGCAAACGGACACCAAAAGTGAGCAGAAGTAGCTATTCTTATATTCTTATATCAGACAAAACAAACTTTAAAGATCCAAAGCAATAAAAAGACAAAGAGGGACATTATATAATGATAAAAGGACTAGTCCAACAGGAAAATATGACAATCCTAAATATATATGCACCTAACACTGGAGCTCTCAAATTCATAAAACAATTACTACTATATGAGCGGCAAGCCACCCAGGTGCCGAGGCAAGAGATTGAGGGCACAAGCTGTTCCAGTATAATAAAATACATAAAATAAGAATAGTTATACTAGATATAGATAATAGATATGATTATATATGAATATCACTAATCATTAGTCTGTAGCAATTACTCTTTATTCCAATATTATAATAATCCTTGCTCTACAGTTATAACCTAGGAAAAACCAGGCCATACAGAGAGAGCAGCTGAGGAGACATAGTGAGAAGTGACCAGAAGACAAGAGTGTGAGCCTTCTGTTATGCCTGGGCAGGGCCACCAGAGGGCTCCTTGGTCTAGAGGTAACACCAGCGTCTGGGAAGACGCCTGTTACCAAGCGGACCTAGGTCTAGCAGTAGCATCAGTGCCAAGGAAAAGCACCCGCTACTTAGCTGACCGGGAACAGGAGTCTCCCTTTCCCCGGGGGAGTTTAGAGAAGACTCTACTCCTCCACCTCTTGTGGAAAGCCTGACATCAGTCAGGCCCGCCAGCAGTTATCCAGAGGTCTAACCGTCTCCCTGTGACACTGTGCTTCAGCGGTCACGCTCCTAGTCCGCCTTCATATTCCATCCTGTACACCTGGCTCTGCCTTTTGGAAAACAGTAACAAATTAGTGAAAGTGCTAGAAGTCTCTGATATGCAGAAATAATGGCATAGGCTGTGTCCTCTCTCTCTCTCTGTCTCTCCACCTCAGCTGACAAACAGGGAAGGGCCCCCTGTCCAGTGGACACATGACTCATGGGACCTTGCCAATCACTGGAGATGACTCACACTCCTTACCCTGCCCCTTTGTCTTGTATCCAATAAGTATCAGTGCAGCCTGGCATTCGGCGCCACTACTGGTCTCCGCGTCTTGGTGGTAGTGGTCCCCCGGGCCCAGTTGTTTTTTCTTTTATCTCTTTGTCTTGTGTCTTTATTCCTACAATCTCTCGTCTCCGCACACACCGACCCTGTGGGGCTGGACCCTACACTACCAAACCTAAGAAACGAGATAGACAACAACACAGTAATAGTGGGAAACTTCAATATTCCACTGACAGCACTAGGCAGGTCATCAACACAGAAAGTCAACAAAGAGACAATGGACATAAACCATACCCTAGAACAAACAGAGTTAACATATATTTACAGAACATTCTACCCAGTAACTGCAAAATACACATTCAATTCATCAGCACATGAAGTATTCCCCAAGATAGACCATAAGATAGGCCACAAAATGAGTCTCAACAAATTTAAGACAATCAAAATTACATCAAGTACTCTCTCAGACCACAGTGGAATAAAATTGGAAATCAACTCCAAAAGGAACCCTCAACACCATGCAAGTACACGGAAATTAAATAATCTGCTCCTGAATGGTCATTGGGTCAACAATGAAATCAATATGGAAATGTAAAAATTCCTTGAGCTGAATCATAACAGTGACACAACCTATCAAAATCTCTGGGACACAGCAAAAGTGGTGCTAAGAGGAAAGTTCATAGCATTAAATGCCTACATCAAAAAGCCTGAAACAGCTCAAATAGACAATCTAAGGTCACATCTCAGAGACCTAGAGTAACAAGAACAAACCAAACCAAAATCCAGCAGAAGAAAACAAATAACAAAGATCAAAGCATAGCTAAATAAAATTGAAACAAAAAAATCCAATACAAAAGATAAATGAAACAAAAATCTGGTTCTTTGGAAAAAAAAAAAAAAAGATAGACCACTAGCAAGATTAACCAAGAAAAGAAGACAGAAGATCCAAATAAACTCAATTAGAAATGAAATAAGAGATAGTACAACCAATACCACAGAAATACAAAAGATCACGCAAGGATACTATGAACACCTTTATGTGCACAAACTACAAAACCTAGAGGAGATGGATAAATTCCTGGAAATATACAACCCTTCTAGACTAAACCAGGAAGAAATAGAAACTCAGAACAGATAATAACAAGCAGCAAGATTGAAATGGTAATTTAAAAATTGCCAATAAAAAAAAGCCCAGGACCAGATGGATTCACAGCTGAATTCCATCAGGCATTCAAGAAGAATTGAGACGAATCTTATTGAAACTATTCCAAAAGACAGAGAAAAAGAGAATCCTCCCTAAATAATTCTATAAAGCCAGTAACACTCTAATACCGAAATCAGGAAAGGACATTAACAAAAAAAGAAAACTACAGACCAATCTGTTTGATGAATACAGATGCAAAAATTCCAAACAAAATTCTAGGTTGGTGCACAAGTAATTGAGGTTTCTGCCACTAACCTAATCCAACAGAATATCAAAAAGATAATCCACCATAATCAAGTGGGTTTCATACCAGGGATGCAGGCATGGTTTAACATACGCAAGTCAATAAATGTGATATACCACATACACAGAATCAAAGACAAAAATCACACGGTCATCTCAATAGACACAGAAAAAGCATCCAACAAAATCCAGCATCCCATCATGATTAAAACCCTCAGCAAAATCGGCATAAAATGGACATACCTTAGGGTAATAAAAGCCATCTATGACAAACCCACAGCCAACACTATACTGAATGTGGAAAAGTTGAATATATTCCCCTTGAAAACTGGAACAAGACAAGAATGCCCATTTCACCACTTCTATTCAACATAGTTCTAGAAGTCCTAGCCAAAGCAATCAGACAAGAGAAATAAAGGGCGTTCAAATCATTAAAGAAGAAGTCAAACTGTTGCTGTTTGCCAATGTTGCTGTTTGCAAATACCTAGAAAACCATAAAGGCTCATCCAAAAAGCTCCTAGATCTAATAAATTCAGTAAAGTTTCAGGATACAAAATCAACGTACACAAATCAGTAGCACTGCTATACACCAACAGCCACCAAGCTAAGAATCAAATCGAGAATTTAACACCTTTTACAACAGCTGCAAAAAATAAAATAAAATACTTAGGAATATACCTAACCAAAGACATGAAAGACCTCTACAAGGAAAACTACAAAACACTGCTGAAAGAAATCATAGATAACACAAACAAATGGAAACACATCCCATGCTCATGGATGGGTAGAATCAATATTGTGAAAATGACCACACTGCCAAAAGCAATCTACAAATTCAGCAATTTAATACCATCATCATCCTTCACAGAACTAGAAAAAACAATCCTGAAATTCATATGGAACCAAAAAAGAGGCTGCATAGCCAAAACACGACCAAGCAAAAAGAACAAATCTAGAGGCATCACATTACCCAAATTCAAACTATACTACAAGGATATAGTTACCAAAACAGCATGGTACTTGCATAAAAACAGGCACATAGACCAATAGAACAGAATAGAGAACCCAGAAATAAAGTCAAATACTTAATAGCCAACTGATCTTTGACAAAGCAAACAAAAACGTAACCTGAGGAAAGGACACCCCATTCAACAAATGGTGCTAGGATAACTGGCAAGCCACATGTAGAAGAATGAAACTGGATCCTCATCTCTCACCTTATACGAAAATCAACTCCAGATAGATGAAAGACTCAAATCTAAGACCTGAAACCATAAAAATTCCAGAAGATAACATCAGAAAAACCCTTCTAGACATTGGCTTAGGCAAAGACCTCATGGCCAAGAACCCAAAAGCAAATGCAACAAAAACAAAGATAAATAGACAGAATTTAATTAAACTAAAAAGTTTCTGAAGGCAAAAGAAATAATCAGCAGAGTAAACAGACAACCCACACAGTGGGAGAAAATCTTCACAAACTATGCATCTGACAAAGGACTAATAGCCAGAATCTACAAGGAACTAAAGAAAAAATCAGCAAGAAAAAAACAATCCCATCAAAAAGGCTAAGGACATGAATAGACAATTCTCAAAAGAAGATACACAAATGTCCAACAAATATATGAAAAAATGTTCAACATCACTAATTATCAGGGAAATGCAAATCAAAATCACAATGTAATACTACCTTACTCCTGCAAGAATGGCCATAATTAAAAAATAAAAAAATAATAGATGCTGACATGGAAGTGGTGAAAAGGGAACACTTTTACACCGTTGGTGGGAATGTCAACTAGTACAACCATTATGGAAAACAGCATGGAGATTCCTTAAAGAACTAAAAGTAGATCTACCATTTGATCCAGTAATCCCACTACTGGTATCCACCCAGAGGAAAAGAAGTCATTATATGAAAAAGATACTTGCACATGCATATTTATAGCAACACGATTTGCAATTGCAAAAATATGGAACCAGCCCAAATGTCTATCAATCAATGAGTAGATAAAGAAAATGTGGTGTGTATATATATACACCATGGAATACTACTCATTCATAAAAAGGAACAAAATAATGGTATTCGCAGCAACCTGGAGGGAGCTGGAGACCATTATTCTAAGTAAAGTAACTCAGGAATGGAAAACCAAACATCATATGTTCTCACTTATAAGTAGGAGCTAAGCTATGAGGACACAAAGGCACAAGAATTATATAATGGACTTTGGGAACTTGAGGGGAAGGGTGGGAGGAGGGTGAGGAATAAAAGACTGCACACTGGTTACAGTGTACACTACTTGGGTGATAGGTGCACCAAAATCTTGGAAATCACCACTAAAGAGTTTATCCATGTAACCAAACACCACCAATTCCCCCCAAAAAAACTACTGAAATAAAAAAAATCATATGCACCCCATAAATATACACACCTACTATGTACCCACAATAATTTTTGAAAAACTACTAAAAAGTACACTTCATCTAAAAACTTGTTTCTAACCAAATTAGAAGCCATTTACTACTGAAAGCCTTTTATGGCTGAAATAACAATATTTTCCACATACATTGCATTTACAGGTTTTGCTTAATATTCTCATGACCCTGTTGTATTTTCCTCATCAATCAATGAAGACCCTGAGGTTAAGAGAAGTTGAGTGAACTGCTCAAGATCACACAGCTAGTCAGTGGCAGGAGAACAGTGGAGTGAATTGCCCAAGATCATACGGCTTGTCAGTGTCAGGAGAAGAGTAGAGTGAACTGTCCAAGATTACACAGCCAGTCAGTGTCAGGAGAAGAGTTGAGTGAACTGTCCAAGATCACACAGCTAATCAGTGGCAGAACAGTGGCATGAACTGTCAAAGATCATACAGGAGTCAGTGTCAAAATAACAATGGAGTGAACTGCTCAAGATCACACAGGAGTCAGTGGCAAGTCTGTGGATGGCTAATCCAGCTCTTTCTGCACTACTCCATCCTGCTTATTACATCCTACAGCACCTCCCTCAGTACTGTACCAAGCACTGACCACCCTACTACCAAGACTCTAAAAGTTAACACTGACATCTAATGGCAAGTTCATATCCCTACAAACCATAGTCTACTGGACTTTTAACTCACTAGCACTGAAGTTCTTTATAGACGAAAAAAATGAACTGAAGGGGGATGACTTCCCAATCAGGATACAGTCACCTTGGATTCCCACAAGATTAGGATCTTTTCACTTTGTAGGCTTTGCAGTCTAGCAAACGATAGGAGCTAGAAATAGGTAAGCACTTTTTTTTTTTTTTTTTTTTTTTTTTACTACAATCACAAAATCTGAATGTCTTGGTGCTCCTAGCTGTCCATTTATAAACTGGAAACATATAATCTAGTTAGTGACCCAATGATAAAAGTGTAGCAGAGCGCTGGCCTTTCCCGTCTCATAGCCACTTAATTGGAAAATTCCTTCCCATCGTATCTCGGTATCCCATTCCCTCTTCCCATCATTCTGTCACTAAAACCTAACTATCCAACTCCCTCCAAGAATCAACGTTGTTCTTGTAGCGTTCTTTGCTTCCTATTTCACATTAGGCCTTCTTTACTCCCTTCAAACAACTAAGGATTTGAGAAAGACAATAATTACTGCTTCACATGCTGGGATGAGGCTGAAGCAAAACTAAGTCCATGAGACGCTTAGCTTTAGTTTTAGTCCTAAATTTTATACAGAGAAGCAGGGTACCACCAGGGAGCAGTGTGTTGCCTACTTTTAGCATGTACTTAAAGTAATTTTCAGCTTCACTTTTTTCGAGACTTGATTATCACTACAGAGTTACTACCAGTTAAGGAATCTGGCACATCAACAACTAGCAAAATATAACTGTGGAGTTAAATTACGATAATTCCTTTGGAGGACTTTGATGCCATTTAGCATTAAGGAATAAGAGATATGGCTTTTCCTTCAATTAAACACCACAGGGATAACCAAGAAGAAGGACAAAGAGAACTCACAGAGCTCTTGAAAGTGCCATCTACCTTCACTGTGTTGCAAGATTGTTAGTATCTATATAGCATAAGGACAATATCCTGTTATTTATTTCTATCCACCCAGCTTGTTGAATGACCTTGATCACATAACTTCTTTCAGCCTCAGGTCCTTCCATCTGTAAAATGGGGAGAATGATATTATATTGGATAAGGGTATAATAAAATATGAAATTAATCAGTTACCCATAAAACATCCTGAGATCATGAAATAAAAGGCAGTACAGAAAAAAAAAATTTTTTTAAGGGTAATGTTATAAAATTGTGGTAAAAAGATTTATAAGACTAGAACTCAATGGAAAATTTTACCAAAGAAAAGAACTTATTTTTAAAGATCCTTTAAAATTATATTTACAGACGAACATTCAAGTCTGTTTATCCATGAAATAGGTACATTATATCCAGTAGCAGACTTACTTCACAATGCCTGTAACAGAAAGTTATTTTCTTTAAATTTGAAGAGGAAACACTTGATCCTTTAGCTTGAAACCAACTATTAATAATAGTCATTCAAGAAGCATCAGTATATGGGAATAGTAAAGACAGGGAACGACAAAGTACCCTGTCACTAATTCTATCCTTAGGTCCAAAGAGTTCTTGGGCACCCCAGACCATCCGTACCTGTTGGGTGAGGAGGTTGATGTGGCTGGATGGAGAATACTGTCTCGCTGCCTGCTTCTCAGCTAGCCGCTGAAGTTCTGCTGTAACCATACTTTGGTTGTATCGTTTACTATACAAAGAAGCATCTTCTCCCTCTTTTTGTGTTTTGGCTATTCCTGAATGATGCTTGTTTAGATAGCACGATCCTGCTAAAACGGAGAGAAGTTTTTACTCATTTAGGAAAAAAAGCCCTGAAAAAAAAAACAGGATAATGACAGAAATCTCACGTCAACAGATACTTTACCGAACCCTAGGGATCTGTAATAATATAGGAGAAATAAGCCATCTTCAAATGATCACAAAAATAAATGGTTCCCATAACCTAGAAACTCTTCCTATTACCAAACTGCCACATGCATTATTTATTAATGTGTTTTTGCTTATAATGAATGTTTCACAAAGAAGAATTTTCATTACATGTAATGGGGAATAACCAATCCTAGAATTTGCTAATCTTACTGAATAAAAAATATATCTTTGAAACTCATAATTCTTATTTGTTTTTCTTGTTGTGTAACTATACTTGTCAACAGTCTGTGGCATCCACTGTCAAATCACCTATAACAGAAAGCTCAAAAGGGAAACGGGGATAAAAGCAAAATGGAGTATAATGAGAAAAATAACAATAACCTTATATTTTCAAACGGCTGATTTCCCTTTCAGATTTAAATTTTCTTCTTTCAACTGTAATATCAGAGCATTCTATTATTTAAGCATTGAAATTCTGGCCAAAAAAAAATACTTAAAATCAAGATTCAGCTGAGCATGGTGGCTCATGCTTGTAGTCCCAGTTACTTGGGAGGCTGAGGCAGGAGGATCGCTTAAGCCCAGGAGTTCAAGGTTACAGTGAACTATGATCATGCCACTGCACTCCAGCCTGTGTGACAGAAAGAGAACCCGTCTCTAAAAATAAAATGAAATAAAAATTCACATTTTCCCTGATTGTAAAAGTCACCTCTTTGAAAAAAATTTTTAAACTCAGAAAAGTAGAAATAACATAACCTATTTCCTTTCTGTCTTTTTAAAATTAATGCTAATATAACAGTGATCATTCTGCATATACAACTGACTTTCTAAATCTGTAACTTTTTCATGTTTACTATATTATTTAGTACATACAAAATATTTATAATAGCTGTATATATAGTTATAAGCATATTGTAATGAACACCTGTGAGCTTAATACCCAACTTAGGAATTACATTATCAACAATATGCACTAACCTAAGTGCTTGTTCCTCCCCATTCCTAATCTCCCCTTATCAATCATTCTTTTTTTAAAAAACAAAAAGTTTTATCAAATATATTTGTGTGTATATGCATATACAAACAAAATACCAGAAAACTTTGCTTGTTTTTGAGATCTACAAAAATGGTATCCTACTATAGATATTTCCTGGGACTTGCTCTGTTATTCAACACTACTCTTCCAAGATTTATCCTAGCTAAATATAGCTGAAAATCATTCATTTTCCTTGCTGTCTGGCATTCCATTTTGTAAATACACCACAACTTATTTTTCTATTCCCCTATCAATGGCTATTGTGGTTATTGCAAGCATATTGCCATTATAAACAATGCAGCCATAAACACTCTTGCACACATCTGCTGGCACACATGTAGAAGAGCTCCTCTTGTATATGCCCAGGAGAGGAATTGTTGGGTCACAAAGTATGTAAATTTTCAAGTTCATGTAGTAATACCAAAGTGGTTTTTTGTTTTGTTTCGTTTTGTTTTTTTGAGACAGAGTCTTGCTCTGTCGCCCAAGCTGGAGTGCAGGTGTGATCTCGGCTCGCTGCAAGCTCTGCCTCCTGGGTTCACGACATTCTCCCGCCTCAGTCTCCCAAGTAGCTGGGACTACAGGTGCCCGCCACCATGCCCAGATAATTTTTTTATTTTTTATATTTAGTAAAGGTGGGATTTCACAGTGTTAGCCAGGATGGTCTCAATCTCCCGACCTTGTGATCGGTCTGCCTTGGCCTCCCAAAGTGCTGGGATTACAAGTGTGAGCCACCACACCCGGCCCCAAAGTGGTACTTTTTTACACTCCGACAAACAAAAGAAAAACATCCCTGGGCCGGGAACGGTGGCTCACACCTGTAATCACAGCACTTTGGGAGGCTGAGGCAGGAGGACCACTTCAGCACAGAAGTTTGAGACCAGAGTAGGCAGCAAAGTGAGATCTCTTCTCTACAAAAAATTAGATGGGTGTGGGGACATGGGCCTATAGTCCCAGTTACTCAGGAGACTGGTGTGAGGATTGCTTAAGCCCTGGGAGGTCAAGGTGGCAGTGAGCCATGATTGCACCACTAAACTCCAGCATGGGTAACAGAGTGAGACCCTGTCTCAAATTTAAAAAAGAAAGAAAATTCCTGTTGATCTATAGCCTCTTCAACACTTAGTATTGTCAAGTGTCTTAATAATTCCCATTGTAGTCTTCATGTACCTGATTAATAATGATGTTGAACATGTTACCTCTTTTCTGGTATCATTTTTCTATTGGGCTATCTTTTTCTTATTGACTTATATGACTTGTGCTTTTGTTTTTACTTTTGCTCCATACAATAAGTTCTTAATGATGGTCTCCTTTATCTTATTATTTTATTTCATTATGGAAGTTTTTTATCTGAAATTGATTTTATAAATGGTGTGAGGCAGGGATCTAATTTCATCTTTCTCTGTGGGGATAACCAACAACCCCAGAAGCATTTATTGAGAAATCTCTCGCTTTCCTCTGATCTACAATGCCATCTCTGTCATACATCAAAGTTCCATCTTCCTGTGTGATTGTTTCTAACTTTCTATTCTTTTCCACTGGTCAATCTGTTTACACATTTGCCAATACCACACTGTCTTAAGTATCAGACTTTTATATTAATAAGGTGCTCCTCCACCTTATTTTTCTTTTTCAGTAGGTTCTCACTATTCTTGGCTCTTTGCCTTTCTATTATCATTTTAGAACAGGCTTACCAAATTCAATGACACACTTATTGAGATTTTGGTTGGAAATGTATTGAATACAGAGATTAATGTGATGAAAATGGAAACTTTGATGATATTGAGTCTTCCTATGCATGTACGTGGTATATTTATTTAAATTTAATTATTTAAATTTTCATTTATTTATTTAAATTTTCATTAATCTCTAATATCTATGTCTTTCAATGTAGTCTTATAAAACTTCCTTTCTTTTCTAAATGTATTCCTAGGTGACACAGCTTTTATGCTATTATTAGTGACATTTTAAAAAACATTTTTATTGGTGGTGATGGCTGTAAAATAATGTGACTGTACTGAATGCCACTGAACTTAAAATAGTTCAAATGGTAAATTATATGCTATTTACATTTTGCTACAATCAAAAAATTGTTTTCTATCACTTCTGGCAAGCAATTTTGAAAGCAATTAACTTTTTAATATTAATCTTATGCTACAATAACTATTTCTAAAATGCATCTGTAATTATTTTGTTTTCTATGTAGACAATATATTATCTGCAATTACACAATTTTGTTTCCTCTTTTTTTTTTTTTTTTTTTTTGAGACGGAGTCTCGCTCTGTCGCCCAGGCTGGAGTGCAGTGGCCGGATCTCAGCTCACTGCAAGCTCCGCCTCCCGGGTTTACACCATTCTCCTGCCTCAGCCTCCCGAGTAGCTGGGACTACAGGTGCCCGCCACCTCGCCCGGCTAGTTTTTTGTATTTTTAGTAGAGACGGGGTTTCACCGTGTTAGCCAGGATGGTCTCGATCTCCTGACCTCATGATCCGCCCGTCTCAGCCTCCCTAAGTGCTGGGATTACAGGCTTGAGCCACCGCGCCCGGCCTATGTGTCCTCTTTTTTGATGCTTATGCTTACACTTGATCTTAACCAAAAGGCCAAGAAGTGATGATCTTTAATGCTTATAATTTCTTTTTCTTATCTTACTATGTTGGTTCTGATCTCTAGTAAAATACTGGACAGAAGGAATATTAGTGGGCATCCTTACTTGTTCTTAATGTTAAAGAGAATGCTTTCAACGTTTCCTTATTTAGACTGATAGCTCTAGTAGGTTTTTAGCAGATACCCTTTAACAGGTTAAGAGAGTCTCCTCTTCCTAATGAGCTGAGAGTTATCATCATGAATGAGTGCAGAATTTTATCAAATTCTTTTTCTGCATGTACCATGACGAAGAATATGGTTTTTTCTTTAATCTATTATATTAATATGGCGAAAGATATTTATAGGTTTACTAATGTTAAACCCCTCTTACATTCCTTGAATAAACTTGCTCATGGCGTACTATGTCTTTTAGATGTTGCTAGAGTTGACTGGCTTTTATTTTGATTCAAATTTTTGCATTTATGTTCATAAACAAAGCCAGTCTGTAATTTTCCTTTTTAATACTTTCCTTAACTGGTTCTATTATTAAGATAAAACTAGCCATACAGAATAACTTGAGGAAAAGTATCTCTTTTTCCACACTCCAGAAGAGTTTTTTAAAATATATTAAAATTATCTACCACTTGAAAGATTAGAACTTACCCATAAATCTAGGCCTTACGTTTTCTTTAAGACTTTCAACTACTGTATCACTTATTTTAATGCTTATAGGACTATTCAGACTTTCTTCACCTTCTTGAGTCAATTTTACATAAGTTATAATTTGTATGAGTTTGGTCCATTTTATGTAAGCTTTCAATTTTATTGGAATAAAGTTAACAAGATTATTTTTGTCATTTTGGGTGTATTTATATTTTCTATGTCTGCTTTTCTATTCCTTATATTATTTACCCATGTCTTCTTTATTATTTCTTTATCCTTTATTTAGATTTATGATACTGTTGTTTTTATAATGTCTAAAGCCAGACATTTAGCACATTAATTTCCAGCCTGTCTTCTTTTCAAATATAAGTTTTTATTTATTTATTTATTTATTTATTTATTTATTCTTAGAGATGGGATTTCGCTATGTTGCCCAGACTGGTCTCAAACTCCTGCGCTCTAGGAATCCTCCTGCCTCAGCCTCCCAGGGAGCTGGGACTACAGGTGCACACCAACTATAATTATTTAAGCCAGTAAATTTCCCTTCAAATACTGATTTGCATTGCTCTCTACTTATTTGGACATACAACTTTTTCATTATCATTCAGTTCTAACACTTAATAATTTACTTCCATTAAGATTTCTTCTTTGACTCTTAAATTTTGAAATACATGGGGGTTTCTTCTATATCTTTTTGTTACTGGCTTTCAACTTAATTGCAGTGTGGACAAAGAATGTGGCTGTGTGATATCATGTCTCTGCAGTTTGTTCTCTTGTTTATGATGTAGGATACGACAGATTTTTATAAATATATCATGTATGCTTGAGGTGTTTTATCTAATTATTGAGTGCACAGTCCTATATATTACAAATAAATAAACTTATCTCCTTGTTCAAATCCTCTTTATCCTTTTGCGTTTTAAAAATCTGTTTAGTGTATTAATAATTAATAGAAGTATGTGGAAATCACCCACTAAGACAGTGGATTTATACATTCTTCGTGTGGTTGTTTCCATTTTTGTGTTACATATTTGGAGGCTATTTTATTATTTGCAGATACTTTTAGAATTGTTAAACTTTTGACTGAACTGAACTTTTTGTCATTATGTAGTTACTCCTTATCTGTAAGAAAATTTTATATCTTCAAGCCTATTTTATCACGCATTAATGCAACCATACCAACTTTCTTCTGGTTGGTACTTATCTGGTGTTTCTTTCTTCAATTTTTTACTTTTTAACATTCTGTGTCCTTAAACTTAGGTGTGCCTCTGGTAAGCAGCATATAGTTGGATTTTAAAAATCTGTCAAGTTTAACCTATTTATGTTTATTTGATTCTTGATATATTTGGACTTGATTTACCAGGTTTTTTGTTTTGTTTTTAGTAGTTAGAGTCTTGCTCTCTTGCCTAGGCTGGAGTATAGTGGTGTGATCTTGGCTCACTGCAACCTCTGCCTCCTGGGTTCAAGTGATTCTCTTGCCTCAACCTCTTGAGTAGCTGGGACTACAGGCCGGAGGCACCACGCCTAGTTGATTTTTGTATTTTTAGTAGAGGTTGGGTTTTACCATGTTGGCCAGGCTGGTCTCGAACTCCTGACCTCAAGAGATCTGCCCATCTCGGCCTCTGAAAGTGCTGGGATTACAGGCGTAAGCTACTGTGCCCGGCCAATTTACTATGTTTTAAATTTCTATTTATCTGGCTTTTTCTATGCTTCTTGCTTGCATACACCTAAATTTCTGCATGTTTTTTATCCGCAATTCATTTTTCTTCTCCTCGTAAGATTAGAATTTATACTTTTATTCTTTTAGTGATGACCTTTGAAATTTGATGCTGCATATTTAACTTTAAAAAGTCTGTAGTAAAATAAAATCTTACTCTTATTCCAAAAGCATTCAATTACCACAGAAAAATTTAACTCCAATCAATTATAGGCTGTTGTAAATTACATATTTTTGTCCGTATATTGCCGTCTACTACTGTTTAATCCATTCAGAATATGTTCTCTGACTACAGTGGAAATAAGCTACAAACCAATTATAAAAATAAAGAATCCCAACTACCTGAAAATTAAATAATATATTTATAAATAATCCAAGAGTCAAAAAAGAAATCACAACAGATATCAGAAAATATTTATGAACTGACCAACTTCTTTTGCTCCCTATACTTTTCTTGGAAAGGATCAAAAGGGAGAGTTTTGAAAAAGTTTTTCTGATAACACAGGCCACCGAAGACATTGATCTTACTGAATTTCTTACATGGGGAAAAAACAGTTCAAACCAGAACATTACTGATCATTATAATTACTGATTTTAGAAAATTAAATCACAACAACGATGATTACCCAGAATTAGCAGAGATATATATATATGCATATAGTCGTATTTATGACTTATTAAAGCGGATCATTTAATATCTCTGACTCAAGCTGTCTATTAAAATATCCATTTCATTTGAAATCAGGTATTAAGAAATATAGACTGGCTATTTATAAAACATGTCTTAGCTGTAACTCACCTTAACATAGCTATTACTAGTGTTTAAATCTTGACTGATGTTAAGATACTCCCCACATTGATCCACAGATAATAATCCTATCAAAATCCCATCTGCCTTTTCTTGAGGAAATTGACAAGCTGATCCTAAAATTCATATGAAAATGCAAGGGATCCAGAACAGCCTAAACAATCTTGAAAAAGAAGAGTGAAGTTGGAACAATCATCCTTGGTGATTTCAAAACTTACTCTAATGCTGTAGCAATAAAGACAACGTGATATTGGCATAAGGTCAGACTTATAGGTCAATGGAATAAAACTGTGGCCTTAAAAATAAACCTTTACATTCATAATTAATTGATTTTTGAGAAGAGTGCCAAGACAATCCCATGGGGAAACAATACTCTTTTCCACAAATGATGCTGATATAACTGAATATCCACATGCAGAAGAATGAAGTTAGACCCTTACATTATACCATACAGAAAAATTAACTCAAAATGGACAAAAGACCTAAGTGTAAGAGCCTAAACTATAAAACATAATTGGGGCTGGGCACAGTGGCTCACGCCTGCAATCCCAACACTTTGGGGAGGCCAAGGTGGGCGGATCACAAGGTCAAGAGATCCAGACCATCCTGGCCAACATGGTGAAACCCCGCCTCTACTAAAAACTACAAAAATTAACTGAGCCTGTAGTCCCAGCTACTCGGGAGGCTGAGGCAAGATAATTGCTTGAACCTGGAGGCGGAGGTTGTGGTGAGCCGAGATCACGCCACTGCACTCCAGCCTGGCGGCAGAGCAACAACCTGTCTCAAAAAAAAAAAAAAAAAAAAAAAAAAAAGGAGGAAATCTCTGTGACACTTGATTAGGCAATAGTATTCCAGATAAGATTTAAAAAATCACAAGTGACAATAGAAAAAAAACAGATAAATTGGACATTATTAAAATCTAAAATTCTTTGTGCTTCAAGAAAGTAAAAAGGTAACCATCAAGTAGGGAAAAAGTATTTCTAAATCCTATCTGACAAAGGGCTCTTATCCAGAGTATATAAAGAACACTTACATTCAACAATAAAAACAAAAACGTACCAATTTTTGAAAGGGCAAAGAATTTAAAAGACATTCCTCCAAAGAAGATATAAAAATACCCAATAAGCAAATGAAAAGATATTCAGCATCATTAGCCATTAGGTAAATGCAAATCATGACCACAAAAAAGAGATACTATTTCATACCCATTAGGATGTGAAAATCAAAAACAGAGACAACTCATAGTAATGGCAAGGACATGGAGAAACTGGAACCCTCAAACATTGCTGTTAGTAAAAGGGCAAAGTCACTTTGGAAAACAGTTTACAGGTTCCTCAAAAAGAGGAAATACAGCAAGTTATCATATGAACCAACAATTCCACTCTAGCTACACACTCAAGAGAAATAAAAACATATGTCCACACAAAAACTTACAAACAAATGTTCATAGCAGCATTATTCATAATGGCCAAAAGGTATAAACAAATCAAATGACTGTCAACTGACTAATGGCTAAACAAATTGTGGTATATCCATACAATGGAATATTATTCAGCCATAAAGGGAATGAAGTTCATGCTACAACGTGGATGAACCTGAAAAACATTATGCTAAGTGAAAGCAGCCATTCACAAAACACCACCTATTATGATTTTACTTATATAAAATGTCCAGAATAGAGAGCAGCCATTCACAAGAGACCACCTATTATATGATTTTACTTATATAAAAATGTCCAGAATAGACAAATCTGTAAAAACAGAGAAGTAGATCAGTGGTTTCCAGGGGCTAAGGGGAGGAAGAAACAGACAGTGGCTGCTAACAGGTAAGGAGTTTCTTTTGGAGATGATGAAAATGTTCTAAAATTAGATAGTGGTGTTGATTGAACAAGTCTGTGAATATATTAAAAAAAAACCCACTGAATTGTACACTTTAAAAGGGTGAATTTGATGGAATGTAAATTATATCTCAATAAAGCTATTATTAAAAAATGGAGGACCAATTTTACAATATAGGTCTATTTCAGTTAAAATGATATATCCTATTCTAAGAATTCTTTGGTTATTTATTCAAGTCATTCTTAAAAACTAACTTGTCTGATGTTGGGATATAACTATTTGAAGCACAGAGAATGCACACAGCACACTCATAGGTCTATGGTTAACTGTGACAGGAAATCTCTTGACTAGGCTGTAGGCTCCTAGTGAACAGAAGCCTTGTCAGATTCACCTCTTTATCTCCAGTACCTAAAAGAAGTCCTATTTCCTCTTGTGTCAATGAATGCATGCTACTGGATGCAATGCAAGCCTTCTTTAGTCACATCAGAACAATGCAGTGTGTGTCCCTTTCCATTTCAAAATTTAAAAAAAGGCAAAGGGAAGAGATGACATTCTTTCTTTATTGGGGCTGGGGAGGAGCTCACATTGTATGTGGACCGTCTTTCCTTCTCTCACTCACCTGCTTTTGCTGAAGAGGGACGAGACAGTTTCTGGCTATAGATTTGTGCAGCACTTTGGAAGGAAGAAAACGAGCCAATGGTGTGACTTCCTGATCGACAGCGAGGCAGGCCAGCAGGGCTTGGGATGTTCTGTGTCCCAGGATGTAGGGAGGGAGAAGCACTGGCAGAGACTGTGTTCAGCAAAATTGTTGGCTGGTGAGGCATGCTGGGGATAGCTGAAGGAATTTGAGATAAAGAAGAATGGTGGCCAGGCCCTGGAGAGAGGTCAGAGGTTGTAACAGATGACAAATGGGTGTTGGGAATTTTCTGCAGAGTAGCAGTAGGACCAGAGAAAGGAGCAGAGGAAGAATTGGTATAAACTAATTTTGCCTCTTTTTCTGCTGAAGTGGTAAATCCTATTAAAAACAAAACAAGACATCATTTTAGAAAAAACAAACATACAATCTCTATAAAACAAATATTTTTAAAACATAAACATCACAATAATCTTGGCATGAAACAGAAATCATGAAAAATACAGACTTTAATGAGTATTCATCATAAACTTAATGATTTTTGCCTACCAGAAACAACCTGGCAACAGAAATAGGAATTTACTTTTACTCCTTTCTAAAAGCTGGAGTTGGGACTACCACTATGAAACAGAGCGGGCATGTTTTACACGTTAGGACATCAAGATGAAGTCTCCACTAGTAACAGCTAATTCCTCTCCCCCTTCTCTTCACGCTTCTAGGAAAAAAGAATTTTTTCTAATTTCTCACTCAGAAATTAGAATTTCTAAACTCAGAATTTCTAAACTTAAGAAAATGAAAAAGTCTTTGGAAGGAAAACAGCTTATCAATAGATAAGAGAAAATTCTAAGGGAAAAGGAAAAACAAAGAAAAATATTTATTTGAGGTAATGTTCCATGCTTTAGAAATATTTAATATCTGATGACTATTTTCTTCTTTTAGGGAATTATCAGAGCAGCAAATCTAGGTAGGTTTGAAATCACTCACGAGATAATTTATCAGAATGAATTTCTGTTGTCTGTTGCTGTTTAGGCGGCTTTATTTTCGCTTCTTCCATTATAGTCTCAGGGTGATCTGAAATAAGAAATACTGAGCTTGGACTCTCTTAAAATCAATTGCAAGTCCGTTGTTCTATACATAATTTTATTTCCAAAAATATAACACAACTGCTAATCAATGCTGGGAAACATAGCACATCTCATCACATTTTTCCAAAGATCGAAACACCCACAGCCCTATGGAGTGGGCAACCAATTAAATGATTCCCAGCTATTCCCAATCCCAGCTACAGTTAACGGAACCAAGGAAAGGTACCTAAACCCAGGGCAGCCATCCACAGACAGCCAGCAAGCTAGGGCTTATCTGGAAAAATAATAATAATAAGGGTGGTCAGATGCTTCTGCCAGGAATTCAGACAGAGGGTTCTAAGAGATCACGTTGGTTGGTGGTAGCCCCTGGAGCCAAGAAGTTATAATATGTATGGAGCAGCGAAGCTACCCCGAGACAGCAAGAGTGGTCCCACTATTTCTTGGAGTAATACCTGGATACTACGATGGCTCTGTCTCTTAAACTCTTCAGTTTTCCTGGAGATAGGCTGATCAGTATATTCAATAATAGCATCACTCTAATCAATTTTGACATTAATAACTAATTTTTTCTCCACTACAGAATTTTGAAACAGAATAGCCAGAGCTAATTATATATAAAAATACTCCAAAATCTTTGTCAAGGGCTAGAATCATACAAAAACTTAAGAAAGGCCATTTTATACATCATCTTTCAGAGTGAAAGAATAAAGACAGGCCGGGCGCGGTGGCTCAAGCCTGTAATCTCAGCACTTTGGGAGGCCGAGATGGGTGGATCACAAGGTCAGGAGATCGAGACCATCCTGGCTAACCTGGTGAAACCCTGTCTCTACTAAAAAATACAAAAAACTAGCCGGGCGAGGTGGCGGGCGCCTGTAGTCCCAGCTACTCGGGAAGCTGAGGCAGGAGAATGGCGAGAACCCGAAAGGCGGAGCTTGCAGTGAGCTGAGATCAGGCCACTGCACTCCAGCCTGGGCGACAGAGCGAGACTCCATCTCAAGAAAAAAAAAAAAGAATAAAGACATATGAATTTTCTCCCCTCCATCGCCAATAGCAGTGGTAACACTGTCACACACTCGTTTGTTCATGTTTGAAATGAGTCCAGATACTATACTATCAAATGTCATAATGTTGTTTCCTTGACTGAAGCCTTCCTACTACCCCCTAGTTATCCTTAATAGGTTTACACAGGTATGGATCTTATGTAAAGGTAGTCCTTAAAACACAAACCCTAGAAATTTGAATGACCTATCAGTACAAAAGATGTTGCCACTACATGCTATTAGGGCTTCCATGTTACTGCCAGGGGAGAAGTTACTAGATGAATGTCCATCTAGGCCCCTACCTCCCCAAATTAGCACACTTTTCTCTATTCCAACCTTATTACAAGAATTCCTTTGTCTCCCTTAGCCAAAACTCTTATAGGAGCTTTTCAGAGCTTCTGCCAGCTTTCTTCTTCTATTCACTCACCCAACTTTATCTACCAGACAATAAACTTTATAAAGTTAAAGACTGTAACAGTCCTGGTCATTGTATCCCTAGCAACCATGAAAGTGCCTAACACATAATAGGTGCTAAGTAAAAAAAAGAAGTATAGAAGGAATGAATGAACAGGTGAATGAAGTTAGAAAAACTCAAAGAAAAGGGCTGGATTCAGGACTTCCAGTAATACAATAATTCAATTATACAGTCAGTTAAACAAGCTCATGTGGATTGGCCTAGGAACCAAACCAGTTTTTAAAACATCAACACTGCTTCTTTAGGAAAATTCAGTCCACATTTTAAATGACCAATCTTCCTGGCTACTTCCACATTAGGTTATCATAACCTTAAGAGCAGGGAAGAAGTCTCCATCTTGGAATCTAGTACTTAGCACACTAACAAAACCAGTAGGTTGATTACCTAAGCCTTAGGCTTCCATCTAGGTTTTAAGTTAATTTTACATTTAAAGCAGAGCTTTGTTTATAACAGAATGTCACTGCTATTTTTTTTTTTTTTTTTTATCATGGTGACGTGAGCTAGACAGCCACGTCCATACTCAATTCCAAAATCCCCAACCATGGAATTCCCCAGCAGTAAGAAGTTTTAGAAACATGTAGGGGCATTCTGGATTATAACAATAGCTGAGGAAAGCTAATGGCATGTCAGGCTTGGAACCAAGTATAATAGACATCCCACCAGGTATGGAACAGCCCGACACAACAAAGAATTCTCCTGTCCAAAATGCCAATGATGTTAAGTTAGAGAAAGTAACAAACTTGTCAAGAGTCAGAAATAATCATTAAGAGAGATAGAAGAGTATATTAAGAGCACAAACTTTGAGTCAGGCAGACTATGGATCAAATTCCTTGTCCCTGCATGAAAAAGAATAGCCTTGGGCAAGTTACTGAGTCTCTTTTAGCTTATTTTCTCATCTGTAAAGAGGTTTTGTAGTAGTGCCCACTCTACGTGGTTTTGGGAAGTAAAAAATAAGACCATGTCCAGCAGATAGAAAGATAAGTGCTCACTAAATATCAGCTATTATTAGCTTTTCTTGAAAAGCTCTCTGTTGTTAATTGCCATGAAAAAAAAATCAGACCATGCCCCTCTTCTGTTTTTAGGACAAAAAGTACTGTCCCCCATTCTCCACCCCCTCCCCACGCTGCAAAGTCTCATTACCTTGGAGACTATTAGTGCTTAGCCAACACATTATTCCTCATTCTCCTTTGCATTTCTCATTTCCTCACTTGATCTTCTTATTTTTCATTAATTAACCAGCATACTTACCACCTTTTGCCCCACTATCAGAATAACTGTTGTTGTTCTTAGAACTTTTAGAGTGAGTCCCCAGGAAGACACTAGCAGACTTGTTCTTTTGGGTATAAAAAGTCAACACCTCCTCCAGTTCAGCCTCACTGAAATGAGGAGAAAAAGTATGGTCAGACAGGAAGCTATTCTGGAAAATCTTTCCACCAGATTTTACTATGAAAACAGAGCAAGCTGGAAAAGGGAAAAATGAAAAGCACAAGCTGAAAATTCCCTATTAATAGGTGGTTAAAATAAAATATAAATGAAAGCAATCTACAAAATTTAAAGCATAGGTTTTATTCACCCCACAGTGAATTTTCTAGATCTACACTGTCTAATATGGTAGCCACCAGTCAGTCATATGTGACTACTTAAATTCATATTAAATTAAATTAAAGATCCTTTTCCGTAAACTAGCCACACTTCAAGTGTTCAGTAGTCACCCACAAAAAGTTCTATTGGACAGCCACGTTTGAGAACAGGCGGCAACCAACTACACACTGTAGGCTAAACCTGCCCAGCGACTTGTTTTTATGGTCCCCAGCCAAAAATTTTAAAAAATATGTTTAAAGAATATGCAAAACAACAACTACAACAAGAACCACCACCACCACCACCACCACCGCCACCACCACCACTGCCACCCATATGTAGCCCACGGAGTCTGAAATGTTTATTTTCTGGCCCTTTACAGTTTGTTCAGCTCACTTCTAGATAACTGAAGTACCTTCACTTAAAGAGCCACTTGTCATTTTCATTGCCTATGTCAGAAATAAGGAAATCCACCAATAACCATAGAATTCCCTAACCATCTATATAATGCACGAGGCTAAGGTAAATCATCTCTAAATCACTTCAAATTACTGAAATTATATGTTCTTTATGAATAGCCACAAAATAGAAAGTATAAGAAAACAGATGAGGGGCCAGTGGATTCTTCTAGTGAACATATCACACACATGGACTTTAACATCTGTAGCAGCTTCTCAATGGCCTTTTTCTTTTCTTTTTCTTGAAGCTTGGCTATGTTCTAGAAAAGCGGCTATTAAGTGAAGTATGCCTGCATTATCACAGAGAACCTACATCCCATCTTCAGAAAACACTCTAACCAGAACCTAGAAACCACCTTTATGAATCTCAGCGTAAACCCCAAAGTCTCCAAAGTAGCCAAATGCCACAAGATAAGTTTCTCAAGTAACTATCAAAGATCTACAGCTGAGGTTACAAACCTCTGCCTGTCAGTGTGTTTTATTTGGCCCTTCACAGAATACTGAAAGGCAAAGGTTATGGCTGGTCAAAATACAAGCTGCTTTATATCTGTCTCATCCTTTGCCCACTTCATAATTTATGTTTTCCTGTCTGACTCTGGCAGGTATTTGAATTTACCAGCCCTAAAAAGCATCCATGTACTCAAACCAAACTTAATATAAGAAGAACTTTACCACATTATTTCCCAAAAGTCAACACCTAATCCACAATCAGAAGTAATTATGTACCAATGCATTTTATCTCCAAATCTATAGAATTAGTTAATAGTATGTATAATTCATTTTTAGTATCCAATTAGACTTGCTTGGGAAATAGTGTTCTTTTAAAGTCTGGGTTTTTAAATATATATATTTTAGAGATTTTGAAGATCCTTAGGATAAACCTGAAAATTATCTTTTAGCTTTAAAAAGTAGAGCTATTTTCTAGACACAATCTTTTTTTTTTTAATCCTTTTCTGTTTTCATAATGTTGATGAGAGAAACTGTTTCTATACCTGTTTTATCAATCATATTACTTAAGACTCAAAAATGTCAACAAGTAACATCATACAATTATGGACTCCTACAAAATGATATATTTGTTTGCTATAAAGCGTACGATAGTGAGGTCTGAAATAGGTATTAAACAAAGATCATATTATGCTGGTGATTGATAAGCCCCTACCCGTACCTCATTTAACTTCACAAATCAACATAGGGTAGATTTTCTACTGATTTTCTCCCTATTTGTGACTTTGACAGTTGAAGCCTAAGTAATGGGGTTTATGGTTTTTTCATCCTATTTTATTTTAATGGTTTTGTACATCTCTCTATTTAGAAAAAAATCTTCCAGTGTAAGTTTTACAAGATGTAAAATTAAGTGCCTTTGTTATCTCTTCCTTTGTAAGCCAACATAAATGGACAAAATGGCCTGGCTGACTTTTATCAAGATAGAGAGATGAACATCGAGATTTTCCATTTCTAAAGGCTAACCCTAAGCATGAAGAACTTGTTCTATTTTATATAAATTAGGTGCAACCCTTACAGAGTGGAGAAATTGCAAATTCCTCAACCTATTCAATGTAGGCAAAATTTGGTCATTTCCACTCCATGAGTAGGTCAGGGATAAATTCAGACCCAGTAAATATGAGATGCCTCTAACTTCAACTTTCCAAAGAGCTCTCTTGTGACTTCAAGAGATGTGTACAGTGAAGCCTGTCTAGAACTACAGCCCTGCTACCCAGCAGTAATGTTTTGATAACTGAAGCCATGAAAACAGCAACATAATTGGCTAAGATATGGAGAGGCCAAGTCTATAAAATTTTTTTTCCTTCTGAGAATGATTTCTTTTTTCTTCATTTAGAGACAGGGTCTTACTATGTTGCCCAAGCTGGCCTTGAATTCCTGGGCTCAAGCAATCCTCCTGCCTCAGGCTCCCAAGTAACTAGGACTAAAGCGGTGTGCCATTGTGCCCGGCTTTAAGAGTGATTTCATTCACATCCATGTGTCAGAATCAAAGGAATGCTGGTATTCAATAAGCAATATGGAAGATGGAATAAGACAGCTTTTATTAATCAAGAATGTCTTCTACCTTGCTTGTCTGATGAACTCTTGAAAGTTTTCCATATTCACCCCATCCTCCTCTTCTTCAACTTTCTTCTTTGATTTCTTTTCAGCCATTTGTTCTGTTTCCTACCCAGTGCCCAAACCCCACAGAAAAAACAAGATAAAACTGACTCCTAATAAATATGCACTTCATCATGTACTTTCAATAGCCTTGAGTTAATCTGTCCTTATAATAAAGACAGTTAATTCTTGTATGTACTTTTGCGACCTATAAATTTGATATATTACTTTTGGCCATGATTTTGTAAAACACTGTGAAATTCCCAAGTAAAAGTTGCAGAATGAATGTAAATTTTAATCATGTTTTTACTTTCTACTTACACAGCACATTGATTAAAGAGCTTTTTATAGTAGCTTAGTAATATCTACGATCACCCTTGTAGCTTTAACAATATGACAACAGACACAGCATTTTGTTCCAATTAGGAAAGACAGATCTTGGAAGGTACTCTTATACCAGCTTCCATATGAATAAATTCTTCACTTATATAAGACATAACAAAATTCTCAACAGATCTGGAGTAAATTGTGGCTATGAGTTTGGTGCACTGATATTCCACTAACAATTCCATGCAACTTTAGAAAAGCCATTTAAATTTGTCAGCTTTTCCTTCTGCAAACTGACCAACCTCCCAAACACAAACACCCAAAATGATATTTTTAATGCATTCTGAGATCCCGGGATATAGAATGCTTTGTAAAATATTCTAACTAAATAGTGTATTTCTTGGGCTTTACTGTAAAATTCTGTTACTGTATAAAATGTTTTAAAGATGAAAGTATAACTTGCTCAAGAAAGAATATGTCATCGTATTCAATCCACAGCTCAAATTTGTTCTCAAATGGTCAATTTGCCACTTTCTATAGGAACTAACAACCGTGCAGACTCACACAGCCTAGGATTCATCTCCCTGCTCAAATGGAATATGCCTTTTGATAAGAATTAAGAATTATCTATGGCCACTGGGCCTTCAGAAGTAATTAATACACAGTTTTTCAGACCAGCTGGGTTAAGGTGTGGGGTCCTGCTTCCCCTAACAGTAATACACAAGGGATGGTGATGACAGAGAACAGAAGAAGGTCTCCATCCAGCTGGACAGAGGCTTCTATCCAGTCTGTTTCTGACTGTGTATGGCAATCCAAAGCACAAGACTAACAGATAAAAGACTTACCTTGTTGTATACAATGATAAAGTCACCCAGCTGGTGGGCCAGGATTCTTCTGCGTTCCAGAAGTGTCAATCGTCGGCTGGGTAATACCATCCTCAGTGAATGCTGGAGGTTATTTGATGCTCGCTTGAGGAAACGAACAACCAGCTCCTATAAGTTAAAAAGTCATGGGCGAAAAAAAAAGGAGGGATGGTGCTAAGCAACAGAAGACAAGCTACAAGGGGATTATATAACAGAGATGTAATAAGACGTATATTACACATTTCAACAAACAAGACCCAGAGCAAATAGGTTAGATATAAAAAGGATACAGAAAGACAAAACAAAAATGAAAGAAACTTATTCCCTTCCCTCAATAAGCTGGCAATCAGAAAATTTAAATCAGGTATGTATGTAAATAACTATGTAATACAGTAGTAGTTGTAAAAGCACCATAGTACATACACAAACAGTACTATTTAGGGAAAGGTAACATTCAAAGACAGGTAGTAGAAACCAAAACTGTGGAAGTAGATGAAAGTATCAAAGGTGAGAAGACAGAGAATACAGAAATATTCATATTTAGAGATAGAAAAGATGAGGAAGAATCAGGAAAAAAAAAAAACAGGTAAGAAACATCAGAAACATAGAAAACCAGGAAAAAATAGGCTGGGCATGGTGGCTCACACCTGTAATTCTAGCACTTTGGGAAGCTGAGGTGGGCAGATCACTTGAGGTCAGGAGTTCGAGATCAGCCTGGCCAACATGGCACAATCCCATTTCTACAAAAAATACAAAAATTAGCCAGAGGTGGTGGCACACACCTGTAATCTCCGCTACTCGGGAGGCTGAGGTATGAGAATCAATTGAACCCAGGAGGCGGAGGTTGCACTGAGCCAAGATCACGCCACTGCACTCCAGCCTGGGCAACAAAGCAGGATTCCATTTCAAAAAAGAAGAAAATTAAGAGAAAATAGTGTCATGGAGGCCAACTGAAGAAAGGGTTCCATGTCAAATGCTTCCAAGAGGCTGGATCTGGAAAGGCTCACTACAAAGACAAGGCCTTGGATCTGACCACTGAGGGATAATTTCAAGAAAACAGTTTTAATAAAGAGAGTACAAGAAGACATTAAGAAAATGCATGGGTAATGAAAAATATACGTGAAGAGTAGAAACTAATGACTTTAAAAGTGTCATGATTAAGGCAAAGAAAGAACTATCACAGTAGTTTGAAAGGTAATAGCTTTTTTTCTTCCTGAAGGATAAGGGAGCTTTTAGAGTTGGGGGTTGTCAAGGAGGGCACAATGGAAAATTACTAAGGGAAAGAAAGAATACATCTCACTGAAGATGGAGGCAAAGGATTTTGAAATCTGAACAGATACCAATCAGATTACTGATAAAATCATAAATGTTTCAAAGAGAGATTTTATAAGGCCAAGAGCCTTAAAGATGTTGTTGTCCAAAAACCACAATAAAACTGCCTTCAGATGATAGATCTGGGGACGTTCTGTTGAGGTGCCTTCTGTGAGTTATGAGATAAGGAATCTCTAACCTAAGCTGGAGCAGAGAGGCCAGCTCTACATCTACCTTCCTCAAAAGCAAGACTAGGGCTTGCACGCGCACTCTCTCTCTCTCTGTCTCTCTCCTCTCTCTCTCTCTATACATACACACACACACACACACATCTTTTTTTTTTTTTTGAGACGGAATCTTGCTCTGTCACCCAGGCTGAAGTGCAGTAGTGTGATCTCGGCTCACTGCAACCTCCGCCTCCCAGGTTCAAGTGATTCCCCTGCCTCAGCCTCCCAAGTAGCTGGGACTACAGGTGCGCACTACCACACCCAGCTAACTTTTTTGTGTTTTAGTAGAGACGGAGTTTCACCATGTTGGCCAGGCTGGTTTCGAACTCCTGACCTCAACTGATCCACCTGCCTCAACCTCCCAAAGTGCTGGGATTACAGGCATGAGCCACCGCACCCAGACTAGATATATTTTCAAGGAAGAATTCACAGAACTGGTATTAAGTTTTGCAGTGATATCTCCAATATTCTTGTAGAAAGCCCCAAAGAAATACTGTGTGAATTCCAAGCCAGCATCTGCAGTGGTTATTCTTTTTTAAACTATATTTTTTCTTCTTGAATTTGATTCTGGTTCATTGTCCTTTGGTGCCAATGCACTCCAGCGTAAATGAAACAGCCTCATAACCAGAGGGTTGAATTTCATAGTTCTACTCTGCTGTCTTTACTATAGGGTGGTTTAAGCTGTTACATTAAAACATTATTTTTTTCACAGTGGAGCAGACGAACTGACTCTCAAAAAGACACTTTCAATTTTCCACTTGGAAAGAGCAGAGCTAACATTTTCCACTGATGGCTGAAGGATTATTCACAACACACAAGGTTTTATCTCTGGGTTCCATTGGCTACTTTAAATTCATAAGTTGTTTTCTGGGATAACCAACATGTTTTTACAATAAGCCTGGCATAAAGACTTGCCTTTTGTATGTGGAGGACTAAAAATTACAGTAAGGTCCCCACTGAGCGGAACAAAGAATGCAGCTGTCTCAGACTCAAAGGCCCCTCTCCTTTTGGTGACAAATCCCTGTTATTAAAAAGAATATGGGGCTGGGTACAGTGGCTCATGCCTGTAATCCCAGCACTTTGGGAGGCCAAGGTGGGTGGATCACCTAAGGTCAGGAGTTCGAGACCAGCCTGACCAACATGGAGAAACTCCATCACTACTAAAAATACAAAATTAGCCAGGCTTGGTGGTGCATGCTTGTAATCCCAGCTACTCGGGAGGCTGAGGCAGGAGAATAGCTTGAACCCAGGAGGCGGAGGTTGCAGTGAGCTGCGATCGTGCCACTGCACTCCAGCCTGGGCGACAGAGCAAGACTCCATCTGAAAAAAAAAAAAAAACTGAAGGGCTGTGGCTTCTTCTATAAGCTCTGACCTTACCAAACAACTTAAAGCTCCCCATCATACTGATTCACACACACAAAACTATCCTAGAATACTGAATCCCAGGAATGCTCAAATGACTGATATACAGTAAAAATGATTATGCAAGTTTGATTCTAGCAATCTAAGAATCTTACAAGGTTACAACTAGTAAAGTAAAAAATACCAACTTGGAGGATGGTGCATTCTGACAGGGCCTATGATAAGGTGATGACTTTCAAAGAGCTAATTTGACTCCTCAGGACTGAAAATAAATGCTTTACGATGCATGAAACCAATGGAGGAGCAAGTAATGTACATCTGTGTTTAAGTTCCAGTTTCATCACGTACAACCTGTGGAACTTTGGCTTCTCGAGGTCTTTGTTTGCTCTTCTGTGAAATAGGGATAATAATGCCTACCTAGAGTTAATAATATGTGAGGTTGCTTGAGAAAAGACTGTAAATTGTTATTCTTTTAAAGGGCTTTGCACAAGGCTTCACATCCAACGAGAAATCAATTTCCATTTCAAAGTGAAATACATTGATGCCTTCACTACGTGGTGTAATGAACAGAGCTCCAGGTCAAAGATTTGCTTCATGTTGAAGTATTAAGAAATCTAAAAACTTTCTTATGTAATAATTCTTTCACCAGAAAAATACATTGCATTTTACCTTAACAGAAAAAAAAAAAAAAAAAAAAAAAGCAGAAAGAAGAAAGAAAAAGGGAAAGTAAAAAAGTTCCAATAAGAAGAGCCTCACCATCTGTTCATCCTCTTTGGCAGCCCAACTGGCACTGAACGTCTGACCTCCACTGTCTTTCATCAGGCGAATTTGAACATGCTGGAGATAGGCAGAGAATGCTATTCGGGCCTGCACTTTGCTATAGAAATCCAAAACAACATACTGTTATGCAACGGAAGTGTAAACCTACAAAATGTGTACTTGCTTCCCTCAAAGTGACCTTTGAGGATCCTTCTATTATGATGGCTAAGAAATATGAAACCCATCTTACAGCCTGTGAATAATGATTCCTTCTAAGTAGTACGTGAGGGTTTTTTTTTTAATTTCCTATTAAAAGAATCAGAGATGAAGAATCCTATTTATTTTCTCATTCTTAGCATGAGGGAAAAAAACAAGAATAGAAAATTAAATTTCCTACTCAAACCTTCTCTTTGAATTTTTTTTTTTTTTTTTTTTTTTTTTTGAGACAGGGTCTCATTCTGTCACCCAGGCTGCAATACAGTGGCAGAATCTCGGCTCATTGCAACCTCCATCCTGCTGCATTCATGTGATTCTTGTGCCTCAGCCACCCGAGGAGCTGGAATTACAGGTGCACACCACCACACCCAGCTCATTTTTGTATTTTTAGTAGAGATGGGGTTTCACCATGTTGGCCAAACTGGTCTCGAACTCCTGGCCTCAAGTGATCTACCTGCCTTGGCCTCCCAAAGTGCTGGGATTACATACAGGCCTGAGTCACTGTGCCTGACCCTCTCTGAACTTTTTAACAACTTTCTTGGGGGAACAGACAGGAGAAGTACTGAATCTTCACAAAAACCACTGTATTAATGAGAATTTTTTTTTTACATGTGGAGGTCCTTAAGAACATATCAGTTAGTGCAAAAGTGTGGATTTTGCAATGGCAATTAATATTTCTAGTATATAAAAGTGTCCAAAGTAGGAAATAGATAAATCCTATAAAGGAACTCTTAAGGCCAAATTTAAGGCCACACTGTTCCCAACTACAAGATGGAATGGCTGGAGTCCAGAACAAATGAGGGAGGTCCAACAGAGTTTGGCATAGATAAACTGATGGGCCAGGCAGGACAAGCCCAGATATTCAGTGGGCAAAAGAAACCTTCAAGTCTTGTGAAAAGCACCTCAGCAATATTATTAAAGAACCCAGCTATTTTCTGCCTGATAGCCTAGGCTGGAAACAAGGAAATCTGATCAAGCTATAGTCTGGAAGACAGAAGTACCAGAGAGACACTGATGATTTTCACCTCAGCTGCTATTCATGGCAGATCTGTTTTCTTTCAGGCAAGATTTTGGTTACTTCAGCTGATTGGCCTTCTGACACTGTAGCCAAAATAATATCACCGAAGATTAGGGCCCAATACAAACTTTGTTTACAATCCTCGCCCATGCAATATCACTGAATGCTTTCTACTGACTGTTTTCACAAGGTTAGGAGGTAGGATTTGGATAGAGTAAGCTGGAAATCATAAGAGGGCTCCAGTCTAGCTTCCACGTGTGTGTTGGAGAATTGGAGGGCAAGGGAGTCAGGCTGGGGAGTAGATTTGCTTTTGAGAGCTTAATACCTAAGAGCTTCAGAATATGAACTATGAATAAGGCTAGATCTTTGTTACTAGCAGGGATGGTTTTTACGGGAGCATACTATGGTTTTGAAATAATACATTTACATTTATATTTTCTTTTAAGACAGAGTTTTGCTCTTGTCACCCAGGCTGGAGTGCAGTGGCGTGATCTTGGTTCACTGCAACCTCTGCCTCCCAGGTTCAAGCGATTCTCCCGCCTCAGCCTCCCAAGTGGCTGAGATTACAGGTGCTCACTACCATGCCCAGCTAATTTTTGTATTTTAGGAGAGATGGAGTTTCACTGTGTTGATCAGGTTGGTCTCAAACTCAGGTGATCCAACCACCTCAGCCTCCCAAAGTACTGGGATAACAGGTATGAGCCACCATGCCTGGCCATAAATGTAGATTTTCAACTGTTCCTCAAAGACAATAATTATACTCTTGTTTACCCAGAGAGCATATACCACTTTGCCCTGAACCAATCCTATAAGCTTTGTCTCCACAACAAATTATTCTCAAGTCAAAATAAATTTAAAAGATCATCAGTTTGTGTCAATAAATTCACCTACAATATAATGAGCAAGAAATAGCACGTTTCAGACACCTTCGAATGTAGTAGAGTAGCCAATTCCACTGATTGATCCCTTTATATGAAAACTTGAAGATCTTTTAAATAAGGGCATTACTGCTCGTAAGTTGAGACTTCAATCATTGTTTTGTTGTGAATCACTGTTGCAAAGCAAATGAACAAGTACTGAGGTTTCCATTTCTATAAACCTCACGAATGTTAATTCTGAGACTGTCTCTAAGGTACTGGACACATTGTTCAGCTGGTCACTTGCAACAAACCCCCCAAAAAGATGAAAGAATGAAAACCAGAATGATTTACACCAAATAAACCAATTTAAAAAAACAAAAGGTTACGCATATGCCCAGTATATAAGATATGCAATAATGAGGCAATGCTTAGAGTTCTGAACCCTGGCTGTGGACCTTCCCCAAACCCCTAAGCAGCCTCTGAGACACTTCACCGAACAATGAGCAGCTTTAGGGAACACAATCTGAAAACCACTGATTGCCACTAACATACCCTGCAATTTTAACAGTTTACTCATTCAAAGTGAGAGCCACAAGATTCGTGAAGAAATCATTTATTTCTACAACAACTAAGCAGAATGTTATTGCTGGAAAGGACCTTAGAATACAGTCCAGTGGTTATCAAATGCTCTATTTTCAATTCAGTGAAATCTTTTTTCCCTCTAGGAAGAAGTTTGAAAAAACACTTGTCTAACTCCATACCTTGGATTGACAGAAAAGGAAACTGAGGCCTACAGAAGCTCTTTGACTTGCCTATGACCACACAGCAAGTTGGTAGCACTAAAACAGACAGAGCCCAGGTCTTCTGACTGAGTTTAGTGTATTCTCCACTGACAGCACTATTCTTATTCTCCATGACACTGTTGCAAATCTTAACTCTATCCCATGGTACTCCAATCCAGACTTTCAGTATAAGAACTGGTCTCTAATTTAGAAATAAAGACTCTCATGCATAAACGCCTAAAGTTCCTCGTTCTTAAACTTCTATCAACTTCATTCATCCCATAGCACTTTCTTTCTGACTTATAGGAAGAGATATTCTCTCCTCTGGCCTCTTCCCACCTTCCTTTAGGACTCTTCTCTACCAATATATCCATTTCTGCATTTCTAATCCTCTTATCCGCAAATCCTTCCTCTTAGTCTATAAACAAGCTCCAGAACCTCTTTTCAAAAGAAAAAAAAAAAAAAAAATCCATTTCTTTTAGCTGGCTGTCTCCCTGATGCATTCTTACCTTCCTTTCACTGCCAAACCCTTAGAAAGTTACTTCACACTTGCTTTCTTATTTTCTCTGCTCACAACTGCTCTTCCACCTACTCAGCTGGCCCTAGGTCACAAATCCAGAAGTCTCTTTTCACTATTCATCTAACTTGGGCTGTTTGAGGCTCTACAGACCTGAAACGCTCATTCTACAGCTTTTACCACACTACTCCTTTCCGATGTTATGTCTATTGCTCTAACTGCTACTTCTTGATCTTTTTACTGACTTACCCATTGAACAGTGGTATTCCCCAGGGCTCAATTCTCTCTTTTTTATCCTTGCTGAACCAAATAACTTTGTGAACAATCTTACAATCTTACCCATTCTGAAGACTTTACCTATCAACTATACAATCCCGTTCAACCTTGACCAACAAAGTTGTATTTTCACCTGTCTATTGGACATCAGCCCAGAATACTTCCTTACTACATCTTAAATCAAACTCATTGTTTTTATCATGAAACCAACTCCTATGTTCCTTATATTGACCGAAGGCACTACCAAGTTTCCAAATGTGAAAAACTTAGTCTCATCAATTTTACTTTGCAAATTTTACTAAGTCCATCCCATTCTCTCCATTCCTAAAGCCATTACTCTGATCAAGGCCTTCATCTTTCTGGCTCTGGACAATTCTAACAGTCCCTAACTCACCCCCTGCCTTTAGTTTCACTATCCCACAATGCAAGCACGATCGATTTACTTTCTAAAACAAGATCTCATCATATCATTTACCTGCTTAGCAGTCATCTAGAAAATAAAGCTCAGGCTCCTCTTACAGCCCTTCACAATCTAATGACATCCAATTTTTTAGTCTCATTTCTTACCATGCTCTTCTCCCCATGTAATTCTTCTAGTCTGTATTTTGTAAACACACCAAGCTCATTATGACCTCTGGGCCTTTGTACTTGCTATTCTGTTGGGAATGTTCTGCCTCCTAATATTCACAGGACTGACTCCTCATCATTCAGGACTTACCTCAAAGGTTACCTCTTCATGCCAGATCACTGCAATTAAGTAACTCTGCCCAATTACATTCTAACATTATACCATCTTATTGTCCTGACAGCATTTCTCATGACCTAAATGACTTTGTTTCTTTGGTGACTGTCAGTCTTCCCTACTAGACTGTAAGCTCCAGGCCTCTCTTGGTCCCCATAGTAATGTGAAATGGCCTAGCACAATTCTTGGCATAGGGCAGGTGCTCAATAAAAACTCACTGAGGGACTTAATTAATGACTGTATTATCACACCTCTATGTCTCTTTTTTTTTTTTTTTTTTTTAAGATGGAGTTTCACTCTTGTTGCCCAGGCTGGAGGGCAATGGCACAATCTTGGCTCACTGCAAACTCCACTTCCTGGGTTCAAGCAATTCTCCTGCCTCATCCTCCCTAGTAGCTGGGACTACTGGCATGCGCCACCACGCCCGGCTAATTTTGTATTTTTAGTAGAGACGGGGGTTTCTCCGTATTGGTCAGACTGGTCTTGAACTCCTGATCTTAGGTGATCCAACCGCCTCGGCCTCACGAAGTGCTGGGATTACAGGTGTGAGACACCACGCCTGGCCACCTCTACGTGTTTATTGCCTCTACCTAGCACCCCCACACTTAACCATCACTTCCCAAAGCTCCTGAAACCCTACTCATCAGTCAAGGCCTGATTCCAATTTTCCCTCCTCCATAATGCCTTTCTAGCCCTGCCAAGCCAGACCAATCACTCTTTTTCTATGTCCTAAGACCACTTTGTTTGTAGTGGGGCCATGGCCTAAGCTCTCTGTCTCTGATACTAAACCTTGAGCTCCTTGTCTCAGTTACCTTATACTCAGTGACTGATACAAATGCCCAACCAATGAGACCCGGGTTTGTATCATAGCTCTACTTTAGACAAGTTACCTAACCTCTCTAAGGCTCAGTTTCCTTAATGATAGCAATGTCTAATCACAGTCATTATTTCATAGGACTTCTGTAAATATTAAATGAAAAATGACTGTAAAACCACTAAAATAGTACCTGGTACACAGTACAAGTTAGCTGTTATCAGTTTTACTAATATAATTATAAAAGATACTTACCTAAGATTGCCGTTATCTTGAAGAACCTGCATCAGGTTAAATTTAGGCTCCAGCTCCTGAGTCTCAAATTTGCAGCACTGTTCACCTTTTTTACTCCATTCATGAACTTTCACGGAATTTTCTTTGGGTGTATTTTCTACCAAAGTTGTCAATGAGGGTGTATCTTTGGCTTGATTTTCTCTAAGAAATCCTGCAGACTCCTCCTGGGAAGCTTCCTGTTCTTCATCTTCATTGTCTAATGCGACTTCTTCCTCCTCTTCACTCTCTGTCTCAGTTTTAACATTCATTTCAGCTGGTTGGGTAATCACTAAATGCGAAGAATCACTAATGTTGCTGAAAAAAGGATTAAATGTTCCTCTCTCCCAATACCTTCCTTTTTTCTTTTTAGTAAAAGCCCATTTCTAAACCAAACCACAAACAAGGCACAGAATTAATAGCAACCACATGTCACTCTCTCATCTCATATATTCTCTTATTTATTTTTGTTTTTATTATCATTTTTTGCGACAGGTTCTCACTCTGTTGCCCAGGCTGGAGGGCAGTGGCAGGATCTTGGCTCATTACAGCTCGACGTCCTGGGGTCAAGTAGTCCTCCCACCTCAGCCTTCCAAGTACTTGGGACTATAGGCACATGTGACCATACCCAGCTAATTTTTGTATTTTTTGTAGAGACAGGATTTTGCCAGATTGCCTAGGCTGGTCTTGAACTCCTGGGCCCAAGCGATCCGCCCACCTCCGCCTCCTAAAGTGCTGGGATTATAGGTATGAGGCACCATGCCTGGCCTAATCTTACATATTCTAAAACCTATTAATAATCTTCATTAAAGTATATATTTTTCATCATACTCTCATCATGGCTCTTTCACAACTTAAGGCAAAAAATAAAAATAAAAAAATAAAAAACCAAAAACCCTTGGCTTAGTAATTTCTACAGTGTGTTAAGAGATTTTTTAAAAAGCACCCTTCCTCGAGGTATAAAGAAGAGGGGAATATCTTTGTATCCTATGTTTATTCATTACCCGTCTCTACCACCTTGTAAGTTCTATGAGGACAGAGACCGTATTTTTTTTATTTACCAGCAAAACCTCAGTGACTAACATGCTGCCTGATACAGATGTTCAACAAAGGAGGGAAGGGAAGAAAAAAAGGAAATCAGTATATCAGTCAACTACAAATAGACCTACAACATTGTAGAAGCTGGGAGAGAAAGAAATTCCACTTTGTCTGAAATATGCCATTCAGCAATGTTAAAGAATGAACTGAACTTACCTAATTATAAAAAACCTAAACAGCAATGCTCAGGATTCCATTAAACTCAGGCTAATATTATTCCTAGAGTACCAGGTATTTGTATGATGCTGACATAAGAGCAAAGGCCAAAATGTATGTGTTTCAGATAGTCTTAAATACAAATATTATAGAGTGGAAGGTTTCAAAACGTAAGACTTTGTTGAAATTAAGTTTCAGAGAAAAAAACTATACAAAAAAGGTATATGTGATCAGGAAGATTCTGACTCATAAAATACTGAGTAAGCAGCTGGTTAACTCAGTCTGGCAGGATCCAGATAAGGGAGTTTGGTGAAAGCTCACCAGCAGGTACCTGGGTATTTTGGCCTCATTGCCCTCAATCTGCTACTCCGTCGTCTACGTTTTCGCACCTCCAGAGATAGGAGCTTCCTCTCGTAAAGTGCAGCATGCAGCTTGGCCTTTGAATTCAGGCTCTCTATCTTCAATTCTGGCGCTCCATCAGCAGTCATTCTAGGGGAAAAGCAACATGGTAGCTATGACCTTCAGAAAGTTCTCTTTCATTCCAAGGCTATGCTTGCCAGAATTCCGTAATGTTGACACACCGGACATGGTAACTCAAGTGAATTCTAAAAGTTTGACAGATAAAGAGGAACACTAGAATCTACGTTAAAACCTCACTAGTGACCCATTTGAATTTACTAAATATTCTGAAAAAGATATGTGGCTGAAGACAATGTTTAAGACCTTTAAGTATTCAGTGATACTGATTATTACTTTACTGCAGGGATTATAAAGTGCCACCCAACACCTTATGCTTAAAATACTTTATACCTTAAAAATGACAACATTTTAATTCTTGAGTGGTGGCAAATGGTGTTTGTTTCATTTCTATCCATTATAACTTACTCAGCATTTTATAAATATACTTTTGAACGTATATAAAATCTAAACAATACAGATTTAGCAGAGGTTCAGATGAAGGGAAGAAAGGCTGATGATCTGTGAATATGCGAGAAAGCACCAAGTTGACTGACACGCATAGAAGTGTCTTAGTGAAAAATTACCAAGCCCTAGGGACTCACCAAGTCTCAAGCATCCCAACATGAGGAAATGCCAAGGCACCCACCCTCCTTTAAGATCCTAATTAGCTACAGCAGAAGGTGAAGCAAGGTGGCAGGGACTTTACAGGCATTAAGTACAGGTCAGGAGTTAGAGTCAGAGGCACAGACAAGGGAAAGAAGCAGAGATAGGACAAGGCCAAATAAATCAGGTCAAGAATGAGAAATAGGATGTGGAAAGGGGGCTGGCACCAGATACATTAGGCATTAAAGTAAGACAAATCACAAATCAGGGAGTGACTGATATGAGGCCCAATCTATACAAGGACTGAGCAAAATACAGGAGAGGCAGCCATAACCAAGTCATCAAAGAGAGAGCTCTGGGTCACCAGGTCAGAAAAGCAGTATCTGTATCAGTGACTGAAATCATGTAGCCAACTCTCTACGCCCAACCTCAAAATCTAATCGGTTGGCTCTGACCTCTCTATAACTCAAAGTGTGTTCCCTTTAAGGTCAAGAAATCATCCTAACTCCTCTGGGAGTTTTCAGTCTCTGAGTGTAATAAAAAAGGCTGTGTCATTTGGTCTATTTAGGACCTTTTTGATAGGGATTTCTGGGTGGATGGAATGGATGGTAAGTCTTTTGGAGGATTTGTCTCCAGAGTAGGACACAGAGCCAAAAGCAGGAAGGTCCTGGCACTGGGAGCAGAAATGGGAAGCAAATCAACGAACTTTAAAAATAGTTCAAATGTATTTTATCAGAGTCCCAAAGAGTAAACACACACACACACACAAACACACACACATCCACACACACACAGAGAGAGAGAAATAAACTTTTAGCCACTTCAATAATAAAGAAAATAAAATAAATCTGATAGAAAAATAAAATCATTTAAACAATGTATTTAATAATGTCTGGCTAACTTGGTCAATTTTGTATTTTTTTTTAACTTGGTCAAATTTGGAAACCGTATGGACAAACATGGGCATAGTTTAACACCGACATCGTTATCTCATAAACACACAAACTCTCTCTCCAAAGACATGTCTCTTAAAAACTTAATGTGGTTGGAGACAATTTAATGTCTGAGGTCATTCTAATTAAATGAGTGGAAGTTAATTCAACACCCTAATAAATTAAAGCCCAGTGTTTACGTTCATGAAGCACTGTTCATTAAAAAAACAAGAGTTTATATTGTCTACATTATACTGTCTACATTGTCAAGAACTCCATTCTTTAGGAAAAAAGATTTCTTTTTATCAACAAAAACTCAAAAAATAAACTTTTGAAAACATGAATGCTAAAAGCTCAGAGATATGGAGAGGCTACTACAAATCTCTTTCTCTAAAGATATTTTAAAATAACAACTAGGAACTAAGAGATCCTGGATAAACAGATAAATCCTAAATAGTACAAGGGATGGAGGACAGGGAATGTTGGGTAAAGTATAAATCCGATAGGCCAGAATAATAGTTCTATGAGGGCAAGGACCATGTTTGTCTTGTATCACTGTATCTTAGATGCTTATGAGACAGTCCAGCACACAGCTGACCTGCCATAAATATTGGTTAATAAACAACTGAATTTCCTAAAAATGAGTTGATTATCTTTTAGCTACGTCTTTTTCATTTACTTTTTCCAACTATTTATTTATTTATTTTTGAGATGGAGTCTCTCTCTGTCGCCCAGGCTGGAGTGCAGTGGCGCCATCTCGACTCACTGCAACCTCTGCCTCCTGGGTTCAAGCTATTCTCCTGTCTCAGCCTCCCGGGTAGCTGGGACTACAGGCATGTGCCACCGCGCATGGCTAATTTTTTGTATTTTTAGTAGAGATGGGGTTTCACCATATTGGCCAGGATGGTCTCGATCTCCTGACCTCTTGATCTGCCTGCCTCTGCCTCCCAAAGTGCTAGGATTACAGGTGTGAGCCACCACGCCCGGCCCCCAACATTTTTTTTTGGAAATATTTAAACAAAAGTTTAAAGAATTGTGCAGTGAACAACCATATACCTACCTACCACCTAGTTTCTACAATTAACATTTTACTATATTTTGTTTTGTTACGTATATATCCAATCATACATCCCTCCATCCATACATCAATCTATCTAGTTTTTAAAGCAATTCAAAGTTAGAGACATCACTGCATTTTGCTCCTAAACATTTCAACATGCATATCATTACTATCTAGAGTTCAATAATTATTTTATAGAACTGTGTTTGGTAAGCTAAAAGTTACGTACAGTGACATATCCAAATATTAAATGTCCACTTAATGAGTTCTGACAGATGTCTAGAGCTTTATAACCTAAACTCTTAACATTACTATCACCTCAGAAGTTCTCATGCCACTTCCCACTCAATCCTTCCCTAACGTCCTAAAGGTAATCACAGTTGTGAATTTTTCATCATGTATTAGTTTTGCCTGTTCTAGAATTTCATAAAAATGAAACCATACAGTATGAACTGTTTTGTGCAAGGCTTCTTTCATTCAGCATGCTTTTGAGATTCACTCATGTGTGTATCAGTATTCATCCCATTTTACTTCTGAGCAATAGGTCACTGTCTGAATAACCCACAGTTATCTGCTCTCTTGTTGGACACCTAGGTTGTTTTCTGTTTTGGAGCATTATGAATAAATCTACTATGAACGTGTTTGTACAAGCCGTTTTTCTTCAGTGTAGATCTCAAAGTGAAATTTGTGTATTTCTAACAAACTGCCAGTCTCTTCCTAGAGTGCCTGTACCGGTTTATGCTGTCAACGACGATTTATCACAGTTGTGTTAGTTCCACATCCTTACCAACATTTAGTATTGTCAGTATAGTATCAGCCATTCTGCTAGATGTTCAGTGGTATACTGTGATCTTAATTTGTCATTCCCTAATAACTAATGTTGTTAAGCACATTTTCATGAGCATATTGGCTACTCATATGTCTTCCTTTTGAAGGGTCTGTTCAAACACTTTACCCTTTTGTAACCGGGTGGACGGTCTTTTTATTATTGAGTTGTGGGAGTTCTTGATAGTTCCTAGATATCAATCCTTTGACAGATATGTTTGATGGGTATTTCCACTCAGTTAGTGGCTTGCCAAATCATCTTCCTAACAGTATCTTATAACAAAGTTTTTAATCTTGAGAAAATATAACATTATTTGTGTTTTATTGCTTTCTGTGTCATGTCTAAAAACAGCCAAGCCCAAAGTCACAAAGATATTATGTTTTCTTCAATAGGTTTTATAGTAATAGTTTTTATATCTATGAATCATCTCTAATTTCTATGGAAGACAGCGGTTGGGGTTCATTTTTAAAAATATGATATTCAGTTGTTCCATCCCCATTTTAAAAAAATAATTTCCTTTCACCATTGGATTACTTTGACCATATAAATGTGGGTCTATTTCTGGGCTTTCTATTCTGTTTCAATGTGATCAGTTTGCCAATATCTTGAATACTGTACAATTACAGTATTTAGGTCAAGTACTTTAAGTCTTTTTCAAGATTACTTTGGATATTCTGAGTCCTTTGTATTTGAATATAAATTTTTAAATGTTGGTCCGTTTCTTTTAAAAAATCCACCAGAATAATGATTGAGATTGCACTGGATCTTTACATCAGTTTGAGGAAAATGGCTATTTTAACTATATTAATTCTTCTAATCGACAAATATGGCATATCTCTCCATTTATTTAGGTCTTTTTAAATTTCTTTCAGTATTATTTAATAGTTTTTACTGTATAGGTATTAAACATGTTTTGTTACATTTATTCCTAAGTATTTCATATTTTCAAATGCTGTTGTAAATATAATTTAAAATTTCATTTTCCAATTATTTACTACTAGTACATTAAGATACAATTGATTTTAGTATGCCGATCTTGTATCCTAAGACCTTGCTAAGTTCACTTCTGTGTTCTTGTAGTTACAGATGCCTTAGGATTTTCTACTAACCTGATTATGTCATCCAAAAATAGACATTTTACTTCCTCCTTTCCAATCTGTGTGCATTTCTTTTTTGCTGCCTTGCTTTACTATACTAACGTACAATGTGAATAAAAGTGGTATGAGTGGACATCTTGCCCTATTACAAATCATACAGAAAAAGCCTTCAATATTTTACTGAATATGATGATAGTAATAGGTTTTTCATGTAAGGCCTTTATCAAATTAAAGAAGTTTCCTTCTATTTCTGATTTGCTGAGTTTTTCTCAAAAATATGTGTTGAATTTCATCAGTTGCTTTTTTGGGATATCTAATGAAAAGATAAATCTATTTTTTCCCCTGTAATAAATATGGTGAATTTCAATGACTAATTTTCAAACGTTAAGCAATACTGGGGAATACTGGGGAAAATCTCAGTCATATGTATTATCCTTTTTATATTGGCAGATTAGATTTGCTAATATTAAAAAATTTTGTGTCTTTGTTCACGAAGGATATTAGCCTGTAATTTTCTCTTCTTCTATTTTAATGTCTTTGTCAGGTTTTGGCATCACAGTCACGCTGGTATCATAAGATGAACTGGGAAGTGTCCCTTCCTATATTCTTAAAAGAATCTGTATAAGATTGGTGCTATTATTCCTCAAATGCTTGATAGAATTCAATAGTGAAACCAGAGAGCCCAGAGTTTTCTCTACAGGAAAGTTTTTCATTACAAATTCAATTTTCTCAACAGATACAGGGCTTTTCAAAATTTCTACTTCAGCTGGTATCAGTTTTGGTGTTCGCCTCCACATTCCCCCCCACCACAAAGAATTGTCATTTCATCTAAGTTGTCAAAGTAATGGAATAAAGTTGCTAATAATATTGCCTTAATAACCTTTTTCCCCACCTTAGTATCCACTTTATGTCTGTTGAATCTATAGTGAAATCCTCTCTTTTCTATCTGATGATATTGGTAATTACTGTCTTTTCTCTTTATTATAGATCAGTCTACCTAACGGTTTATCAATTATGCTACCTTATCAATGAACACACTTTGGATTTTGTTAATATTCTTTATTGTTTGTTTTATATTTGATTTCTGCCTTTCCTTTCTTCTACTTACTTCTACTACTTTCTTCTACTTACTCTGCTTTTTTCAGTTTCTTAAACATTAGAACACTAATCTCAGTCCTCAGTTTTCTAAGGTAAGCATTTAAACTTATAATTTCCCCCAAAGTACTACTTTAGCTGTAGTGTACATAACTTGACATATTTTTACTATCATTCAGTTCAAAGTATTTTCTAACTTTCCTCATCATTTCTTCTTTGACCCACGGATTATTTAGAAATGTTGTTTAATCCCCAAGTATGTGAAGATTTTCTATTGTTATTGATATTCAATTCTATTGTGGCCAAAGAACATACTCTGTATCATTTTAATCCTTTTAAATATATTAGGGCTTGTTTCACGCTCCAGCATATGATCTATCATATGCCAGCTTGCATTTGCTTACACCTTTACAGAGCCCAAAATCCCTATTGATGGCAATATAAAATGAGTGCCAAAAAATGAAGAACAGAACTCAGTGATCTTCATATATTCTTAATGTTTAGGATTTTTTTCTTTTTTCTCAATTTTCAAATTAACAGCAGTATGTTATACGAAGCGTATTTCTCGACTCAAAACTAGAGAAAACTTATACACCAAGGGTGACTTTCTATTTGGAAACAAGCTACAAACTTGATTTATTTGAGTTTTCCCTTAACTAAATGAGAATCATAATATATTCCTTCTTTAAAGAAAAATTAGATTTATGCTTTAAAGGGCTCTCTGCCTAAATGAAAGTCCACCGGTGTTTTGTATACTTTCAGTTCTGTGGCAAACTAGAAACAGGTTCTCTTCTGTACCATGAGGCACAGAGCTGTGTGCCTCAGGCATGTCAAGGCCAAAACACAAACTCTTACTTGAATCTAACATGACAGTAGTTTCAAAATCTCATTAATTCTCTTACACAGCTAAACGAGAATACCATCTTCAGTTAGAATAGTATACCTGTAGCTATAGTGAAGTAAATCTCAAACTTTGTTTGTAAAAAGTGGCCACAAAACACTTTTTCAATAGAAAAAAATTGTATGTTACTATTTGGGCTGAACCAAACTAAAAATGGTTATATAAGGTATTATGCTTAGTCTGTGCACGGTCACATATTATGCACATGGAAAGAATTTCTCAACTTTTAAAAGGCAATTACCGTGTTCTTCCTGTCAATAAGCTTCTTCTTGGGTTTCCCCTACAGAAGCAGAAAGGACAACTGGGTTAGAGAATGCTATTCAGATAGTCTCTCTTGAGTTCACACACACATGCACTCCAGAAATTTTTAATACAGAAATTCAACATGAAATTAGGCCAAGGAGGGCATCTTTGCAGAAAAGCAGACAGATACATTGAGAACATTCTCATAAAAGAGTAGAGTGGTGTGAGCTGGAGGGACATCAATAAAAAACAAAAGAGAGAGGAAAAACAAATTTTAGAGAAAAATTATAATAATTATTTGTATTTGTTTATCTATTTACAAAGCAAACTGCTTATTCATCACAACAACCCTGTGAAGAAGGTTGTTAATTAGCTCCATTTATAGAAAGGAGCAGGATAAGATACTTTTTTGACCTGTCATGGCCAGAGCTTAAAGGGCTGACATCTGAGCCCCTGGCTTAGGTCTCAAACTGCAGTGCTCTTTCTACTTTCATTGAACTGTTTTAGGAAAAGAAACCAAGTTCAATTCTCACAGGGTTCAAAAGAGATGCTCATCAGAAATATATTTTCCACAATTAAAAAAAAAGTTCTGTATTAAAAGGCTGGGCGCATTGGCTCACGCCTGTAATCCTAGCACTTTGGGAGGCCAAAGCAGGGGGACTGCTTGAGCTCAGGAGTTTGAGACCAGCCTGGGCAACACGGTGAAACCCCATCTCTACTAAAATACAAAAAATTAGCCAGACGTAGTGGTGTGCACCTGTAATCTCAGCTACTTGGGAGGCTGAGGCAGGAGAATTACTTGAACCTGGGAGGCAGAGGTTGCAGTGAGCCAAGATCGTGCCACTGCACTCCACCCTGGGCAACAGAGCGAGACTCCATCTCAAAAAAAGAAAACAACAACAACAACAACAACAACAAACCTCTACTGAAAAAAGATACTCTCCATTGTCTCTAAACTAGGGCTGGGCTCTAACCACACAAATTGAGTGCTATTCATGTTAAAATAGGGTTTTGTTTTTCTTTTAAAACACTCTGATTCAATTTCCTTTCATTTAACACTCTTAACAAATTTCCGGGTGGACAGTGGCTCACGCTATAATTCTAGCACTTTGGGAGGCCGAGGCGAGTGGATTACTTGAGGCCAGGAGTTCCAGACCAGCTTGGCCAACATGGCAAAACTCCGTCTCTATTAAAAAATACAAAAATTAGCCGCATGTGGTGTCATGAGCCCATAAGCCCAGCTGCTTGGGAGGCTGAGGCAGGAGAATCGCTTGAACCCGGAAGGAGGAGGTTGCAGTGAGCCAAGATTGCACCACTGCACTCCAGCCTGGGCAACAGAGTGAGACATTGTCTCAAAAAAAAAAAAAAAAAAAAGTTCCCAGTTTTACCTGTACTCATTTATGTACATGTGTTTTTAATTCAGTACACTTTTATTGCCTATGTAGGTTCATCTACCCACCACAGAAAAGATACTCAGTGATTACATTACCACAAAGATCCCCTATGTTGCCCTTTTATAACTACCCATACCTCTTAAACCCTGCCCCATTAATCTGGTCCCCATTCTAAAATTGTGTCATTTCAAAAATATTATATAGAGTCACATAACATGTTTTGATATTGGTGTTTTTGTAGAGACAAATGCAATGTAGATGATATGTAAAGAAAAATCCAGTGAAAAGTTAAGTCTTCACCAAGATGTTTTGTCTTTCCTTTCCCATGTTTTCTATCCATGTTAATGTCCTGATATTGTCAGGTAATCATCAGAAAGTCTCAAAATGATTTTAAGTTTTTCACCCAGATAATGGTTTTCTCCAGTAATTTGCAATCATGACTTTACATTATAATTACCTGGGCAGCTTTTAGTAAGTACCAATACTTCACTCTGGGTGGGGGTGGGGGGTGGGGTGGGGTGAATGGGACATAAGCCAGGGTTAAAGCTACTGCCATAGTGTAAGACAGTATATAAGACACTGTTTGCCAGGACAGGGTGGGTAGGCTGGGGAGGAGTCAAGAAGGTAAGGAAGGTAGTCAAAAGTAACCTAAAAGAAATGAGTAGAGAATTAGTTTGAAAGTGCTTCTAACAATAACAAAATTAATTAGATTTGCAAGAAAGAAAACATCCATTCAGACTGATGAGAGAACAGATTTATTGGAAGATATGAGGACTTGCTACAAACACAGTCTCATATTTTTCAAAGCATGTTTCCATGTTTCCGTGTGTGTGCCTACCACGTGGTAGGTTCTTGATACTGACAAAGATGAACACAACAAAGTACCTACTCTTAAGAGCCAACCTGGAAAGTACAAATTAGTCAACAAGCAATTATACAATCTGGGAATCTAAATTAGACTGAGTTAGAATAAAAGAAGGGCTGGGTGTACCTCTTCCTGATCTAGGATAGAGAAGGAAGGACAAAGCTAGAAGAATTTAGGGATGGATTGAAGGCCATTCCAAAAGAAGGGGAGTTTGTAAGAACAAGGATGTATAAAAGAGCAAGTAGAAATGGCCATGAGTTGGTGTGGAAAGGTGATGATTAGGCTAAAAAGGTAGGCATGGGTAGATCATGAGGGTTTTTCTTAGCTAAACAGGGAAAATTATGTTTTTCTTAATCAAAGTTTTTAGAATGCTTCATAAGCAGGAGCTGTTAACTGGGGCCTGAAGAAAGAATGCAGGGAGTATACAAACTTGGATAGAAAAAAACTTACATCCTCTAATTGAAATTTAGCATTTCCTCCATATAAATGTAGGAAATTATCCACAGTAGTGGATTAATGTGACTTCATTACCAAAAGAAATAATGCATCTATTTTCATATTACTTTAGAATTATTACAACAATTTTGAAATAATGTCAATATTTATAATTCTTTGAAATTATGGTAGGTATCAGATCTGCTGCTAGGTCTTACTATTCAATATGTTAACAAAGAGGCACATGTATTATTACATCTCAAATTGTTTAGTTTTGGCTACTCCTAGGCAGATGCTTCCTCATTTTGGCTAATGTAGTGGTCCCCACAATGCCTACTCTGCCCTCTTTCCCCTTCCTGGGAAACCCAAGTATAGAAAGATCCAGCCTCAAGCGCAGGGTCCACGTCAGTTCAGAAACAGACCTACATAACCTGTGAAACAAACTAGCTGTCTTAAGCAAACAGTTCATTACTTCTAAATATGACTGGACAAAGATCACCATACATTTGCAGATATATAAAAGTTAAAACTAGAAAAAGATGAATAAATACAACTAATCCACAAGAATTAAAATAATGCAAAAAACAGAAAGGAACTTTAAACAATCTAAAATAGAGATTTGAAAAGACATTACATCCATGAAATACTAAAACTAATCAAAAAGCAAAAATAGTTCTTGTATATTAAAAACACACTTGCCAAAATAAAAAACTAAATTAAACACCCCTATCCTGTGTGGGTAATAAATAATGATATAGATATGGTTGAAGATCAATTTAGTTCTGGAAAACAAAATCCAAGAAATCTCCAAGAATTTAAAGCTAAGAGGCAAAACCAAAAGTATAAAAACAGTAAAGAAATACGGAGGGTATAGCCAAAATTTATCTAACAGGAATTCCACAAGGAGAGTAAAGAAAGGATAAGGGAAATACTTCCCACAGCTGAAAGACTGAAAGGCTGCACTCACTGCATAACCAAAATAATGAAAAATGACGTATCAGAACACATCCTGGTAACATATCTAAACTCTAAAGGTAAAAGAAACCTTGTAAAAGTTTTCATAGAGGGGAGGAAAAACCCACAAGTTTTATATATATAAAGAAGTGAGATTGTGTCTTCTACGTAAATCCAAAGATCTCTTTCTTTAGAACCTACATTACTTAATCATAATTATCACAAATTTATAGAGACAAATTGCAAATCCCATGTATTTCCTGATACTAGATCATGAAATTGCAGATGGTTAAAATATGAGTATCTATTTTAAGAATCCTTCAAAAAAGGATTTTTTTGAAACCTACATCAAAATAATATAGGTTTCTCTAAATAACTAGGGTGCCGTATTTTGATAATCAATTAATGAACTATAGTGCAATGCAGTTATGTCTCAGGGGCTAAAAGTATGTGGAACTAAGCAGCCCTGATTGCTGTGCTATTTAAATTCCAATGTCTGTTTTCCATCATTTCCTTCTGTTTTCCCTTGTATTGAGATTATCAGTTGTCATTTCTTATAAAAGTTTCAGTGTATTTACTTTATGAATTACCTCCCCTCCACTTTTTCCAATCTGATAATTCTAATCTCTTCTGGTCTAGAAAAACAAATAATCATGTCTATCAAAACTGCATCTAAAGTATAATGGCACTGAGTAAAGGCCTTCCTTAAAGAAGAATAAAGTTTAAGGCATCTGGTAAAATTGCTCAAAGATCGTTATAGTTTAATTTTTGTCTTTTGGAAATGTTACAAAGTGCTGAGAGTTCATGATAAATTCTGGAAAAATGAGTCATGATATCATCATTTCTACAGGGCTTTTTTTTCTAGCAGAGATTTTACATAAAGACTTTTATAAGGTCTCTTTCCTTCTTTTACATGTACTTTCTTTTAATCTTGTGATCTAGTCCTAAATTTAAAGTTTAGCAAATCTCTACCTGTCCTGGAAGAGGCGTGTTGCCAGCATATAGTTCATTGAGGTCTTATGCTCGAGGTAGGACCTGAAAGGCAAAGAAAGAAACCGGTTATTTCTTAAGCTAGTTCAAGAGGAAAATGTAGAAATAACACCATGAATCAAGCACAGAAGTAACAGGGTACTTATATACTGTTTTTAAAGAAATATACTGTTTGTAAAGTGGCAAAGGAAAAGACTGTTGATCAAATTTAAAAAGGATGAGTTTGCGTCCTTCGTAGGGACATGGATGCAGCTGGAAACCATCATTCTTAGCAAACTATCACAAGAAGAGAAAACCAAACACCGCATGTTCTCACTCATAGGTGGGAACTGAACAATGAGCTCACTTGGACTCGGGAAGGGGAACATCACACAATGGGGCCTATCATGGGGAGGGGGGAGGGGGGAGGGATTGCATTGGGGAGTTATACCTGATATAAATGATGAATTGATGGGTGCTGACGAGTTGATGGGTGCAGCACACCAACATGGCACATGTATACATATGTAACAAACCTGCACGTTATGCACATGTACCCTAGAACTTAAAGTATAATTAAAAAAAAAAAAAAAAAAAGACACTAGAATAGAAACAAATAGAATAAAAAGAATAAGGAAAAAGAGGATTTAATTTAGAAAACAAAGAAAAACCAGCATTTCTTGGATTAACAGGTAATATGCTAAATTCAGAAAATAAGACTGAAAGATAAAAGAAAAATTAACAAAAATTTATATATAGGTCAAATGAAACTGGGAATAGGAGACGCATAAAGGGCCTGAAAATGTAGATAAGAGACTGTTTCAATCATGTTATTCCCTAACTTAGGAGCTTTCAGTGGCTCCTAGATGTCTACTGCTAAAGGCAAATACTTTCTCTTCCAAACTTTCAAAAGTTGGATCATCTGTAACATCAATTCATTCACACTCTCTCCACACAGTTGCCCGACACGGATCCTACAGTAGAGTCAGCCAAGTCTCCCTAGAATGCTCTTGTCAGAGGCGTTTGAACTAGAGTAACTCCATCTTGAATAGGGGCTGGGTAAAATGAGGCTGAGGCCTACTGGGCTGCATTGTCCCAGATGGTTAGGAATTCTAAGTCACAGGATGAGACAGGAGGTCCGTACATGATACCACTCATAAACATCTTGCTGATAAAACAGGGAGCAGTACAGAAGCCAGCTAAAACCCACCAAAACGAAGATGGCACCGAGAGGAACTCTGGTTGTCCTCACTGCTACACTCCCACGGGCACCAGGACAGTTTACAAATGCCATGCCAATGTCAGGAAGTTACCCTATATGGTCTAAAAGGGGGAGGCATGAATAATCCACCCCTTGTTTGGCATACAATCAAGAAATAACCATAAAAATGGGCAACCAGCAGCCCTTGGGCTGCTCTGCCTATGGAGCAGTCATTCTTTTATTCCTTTACTTTCTTAATAAACGTACTTTCACTTTACCATATGGACTCACCGGAATTCTTTCTTGTACAAGATCCAAGAACCCTCTCTTGGGGTCTGGATTGGGACCCCTTTCCAGTAACACTCTCATAGCTCCCACTGATCTTTTGCCTCTGACTGGATACCTTCTCCCCATATCTCCTCTACATCTATGCAGTGGTCCTCCCTCTTGTTTCAGTTACCCACAGTAAACGAAAGTCTGAAAATATTACATGGAAAATTCCTGAGATAATTCATAAATTATAAATTATGTACTGTCCTGAGGAGCGTGATGAAATCTCATGCATTCTGCTCGTTCCCACCAGGAATGTGGATCATCCCTTTGTCTAGCATCTCTGCACTGTAGACACTCCAGGCCCATGAATCACTTAGCAGTGCTTGTGTTCAAAGAACCTTATTTTACTTAATAATGGCCCCAATAGACAAGAGTAGTGATGCTGGCAATCTGCATATGCAAAGGAAGAACTGTAAAGTGCTCCCTTTTGGTGAAAAAGGTAAAAGTTCTTGACTTAAGGAAAAAGAAATCATACGCTGGAGCTGCTAAAATAAAAACAAATTTTCTATCCATGATATCGTGAAGAAGAAGAAAGAAATTCATGCTAGTTTTGCTGTCACACCTCAGACTGCAAAAGTGATGGCCATAGTGCATGGTAAGTGCTCAGGTGGAAAAGACATTAAATTTTGGTGTGGAAGACATGAACAAGTGACAGCAGTGTGTCACGTGAGAAAGCACTGGGCTGATACAAAGACTTCAGCAAGGGATCTGAAATGAGTGACACTAAGCCATTTACTGCAAGTAAGGGATAGGTGCACACATTCAGGAATACAGAAAGTCAACAGTAGCCTAACACCATGTCACAATGCCTACGGCATTCGCCTCACTTCATCTCATCTCACTGTATCATCTCACATCATCACAAAAGGAAGGGTAAGTACAGAACAGTAAGATATTTGAGGGGCCACATTCACATAACTTGTATTACAGAATATTGTTTTATTTGCTCTATTTTATTATTAGTTCCTGTTAATATCTTCCTGTGCCTAATTAATAAATTTAACTTTATCATGGGTACATATATAGGAAAAAACATAGTACATATAGTTGACCCTCGAACAACGTGAGGTTTAGGGGCACTGGCCCCGCCACAGAGTCAAAAATCCGCATATAACTTTTGCTTCCCAAAAAGTTAATTACTAATAGCCTACTGTTTACCCGAAGGCTTAACGATAACATAAAAAGTGGATTAACACACATTTTGCATGTTATATGTATTACATACTGTATTCTTACAATAAGTAAGCTAGAGAAAATAAAATGTATTAAGAAAATCGTAAGGAGGAGGAAGAAGATCTAGTTGCTGTCTCGGGGTGGCAGAGTTCGAAGAAAATCCATGTATAACTTTACTTCAAATCCACGTTGCTTAAGGATCAAGTGTTTGGTACTGTCCAGTTTCAGGCATCCACAGGGGCTCTTGGAAGGTATCCTCTGCTGATAATCCTCTGCTGATAAGGAGTTTTCTACTGTACTACACCCTTCAAAAAGCAGATCAATTTGACCCTGCTGTACAAAGCCTTCCCTGATATGCCCTACCATGTCTTTACTGTACGCCTGAGGACCTGTCATAAACTGTGCATACAGAGCAAACTTTTTGTTCTAGGAAAGCTGTATAATGCAGCAGGAAAAAAGGAGGATCTAGATCAGAATATCTGACCCAAGTCTCACTGTGTGGTTATGGACAAGTCACATTGTTTTACTGAGCCTTAGTGTCCCTCCCTGTCATTAAAATGTGAGTGAAATAATGAAGTATACAAAGTGCATTAAAATTACAAAAAGCTATACAAATATGAGCTCTTCTTATTATTAAGAACATTATTAAGAATAAAGTAATAGAGCTATTCTTATTATATGTGTAAGTAATTTTCCATAAACATACTGTTAACTGTCAACCGACAGGGATCCCACCTGATATTTATTTTATACGCCAAAGAACCAAGCATAGTGCTAGACATTTGTTGATAATATACATGTATTAATAAAATGGCACATTTGTTAGTAGATAAACATATCTCCCACATTCTATGTAAAGGCAGTTCAATTAGTATGAATATTAATTGAGCCTCTTTTCTCAGAATGCACCAAGAGAGTTAGAGTAACTTACCAATGTGATTGGTAATTTAGGAAAAATAAACAGAAAATGATGTACTGAGCACCTCTCTTTTTTCTCTTGGGAGCTACTCCCCCCTTAGGAAATACATATCCTCTACTGCTCCTATAGGGTCAGCACTCTCCATACATGGCTCAGACCAACCTTGCTTACAATAGGAATATAAGTCTGTCCAATTCTGAAGCTTAACAGGAAGTGCATTTGCTTGCAGACAGTTATAATCAATTCCCCCAACCTATACTTTATCAGTAAAAAATAAAGTATTTTGGTTTCCATCTATTTTAGTCCTTGTTTTATTTCTCAACTGGTTCAAAACCAACCTAGCAAAGAAAGATATCATTGTTGGACTTCCTTAAGAGACCCCAAGATTATTTGAAATTGATTCCATAGAAAAAGATACTCAAAGTAAGGTCCTATATCTGGAAATACTCAAAAGTAAAGGGTCCCCCTTTCATTAATTAAAATATATGCTTTCTCAGAAATGTAAAAATTCAAGTTTTAACAAAAACATTTCTATATATATATATAATTTTCAAGAAAACCCATGGAATATTTTTCTGTTGAATTCCTAGGTCTTTATAAGGTATAACTACATGAATAGCATATTTTAAAAGATAAAAGGATGATTTCTCTATGAACAGCTAGGTTTTCAAAACAAACAAGCAAATTTTATAAAATGGCTTTTTTTTTTTTATTCTTCTAAGTTCTGCCTCTGTACTTAGAACCACGAACATCCCAACTAGGTTAAAATGCAGTCACCAGAGGAGGAAAGCGTGTTGCCTGTAAACAAGTACAAAGAGTCTCAACCTTACTAGCAATCATAGAAATGCAAATCAAGACCAAAATAAGATATTTTACTCCCACTAGATGGACAAAACTTAAGAAGTCCGACAGTATTGTAATTGGAGAAGATATGGATCAACAGACTCTCTCATACATTGCTGATAGTTGACACAGTCACTTTGGGAAACAATTTAGCATGACCTTTTTTCCTAAAGCATTATCTTTTAAAACGGAACATTCACATGTTTTAAGGCACTGAGCCTATACAAACACTTCAGCAAGGGATCTGAAATGAGCAACACTAAGCCACTTACTGGTTCACATATTTTAAGGCCTAGTAATTCCACTCCTAGATACATGCCCAGCAGACGCATACAAGAATATTTGCACCGCAGCTGTCCTTAACAGCAAAAGCCCAGAAATAAGTCAAATCTTCAACAATAGGAGAACAGAAAAATTAACAGCAATATGAACATACAGTAAATATAATAAAGCACTGAAAAAAATGAACTGCAAATATATGTAACATGAACCTGAATTATAAAATGCTGAATGAAAAAAGCAAGAGTACATAGAACATGTTTTTTTTTTTTTTTTTTTTAAGAAAAAGTTTTAAAGTGATTAAAACAAAACAATAGAATTCTGATTCTATACATGAGAGGATAACTGTTACAGGACAAGCTCTCCTACCATAAACAGCTAGAAAAGTTTACAAGTTATTCGAAATAACTATTTTTTATTAAACAACTGGCAGCACAGGACTGTGATCTCTGACAGAGGGAAATACACGAAGTACAACTGCCCTACATTTCTGCCTAAAGGCAATTTCCAGACTATATAGAAAGAGAGGAAATGCAAATAGAGCCCAACTGTCTCTGAAAAGAGATAACAGAAATCAGATTTCTAGGGAGTGGCTAGAATTTTCAAAGCAATGTCCTGCAGAAGAAGTTGTGCAGAAGAAGATACCCAAAAATCATCATGAGGGACCCCTTGAATCTTCGGGTGAATACAAATCTGCTTAGGTATAGGGTGAAAGTCCACAAGGCTGAGTAAAGCGCAACTATCAGAATAAAGAACAAATTAAGGAGAAGGTAAGGTGTAAGCTGAATAATTCCCAGAGTTCACATGAGGTTGCAAATTGAGTTTCCACCAGACAGAATGAAAAGATCTCACTGAACGTGGGGGTAATTTAACAGACAACTCCAAAAGAGTCTTTAGTGGAGGAGCTAACCTGGATCTAGACAAAAAGCTACTATAAACGAACCATAACAATGCTTAAAAATAAGCCGGAAAAAGATAAGCTGATCTACAAGTAACTTAAGTGCCTGACCAAAAAAAAAAAAAAAAAAAAAATTCAGAAGGGTTTAAAGAAGACAATAAAATCCAAACACTCAACAATATAACATTTGCAATGTCTAGCATTCAATTAAAAAAATTACTGTACATGTGAAGAAACAAAAATGTGACCCATAAACATGACGAAAACCAGTCTATCGAAAGAGATCCCAAAATGAGATAACAGAAAATGGTATTTTAAAACATTTATTATAAATATTATAACATGTAAACAAAAATGTAAAGGAAATCACGAATATAATGAAAATGAGAAAAAGGAGACACAAACACTGATGAAAAATAAAATATCTGAAATGAAAATTTCACTTAATAGAGGATTTGGCACTGCAGACAAAACGATGAATGACCTTAGAGACACACACAAATACAAAACCATCCCAAATTAAAGAAAGAGAGAAAAAAAAGTCTGAAAAAACATGAGCACAGCCAGATTTGTGGTAAAATATAAACTAAGTTAACATGTAACCAGAGTCTCAAAAGAAGACAGGAAAGGAGAACATTAGAAAAAAATATTTGAAGAAATAAAGGCCAAAAGTTTTCCAAATTTGAATAAAACTATAAACCCATAGATGAAGAAGCTCAATGAATCCCAAACACAAGAAACATGAAGAAAATGACACCAAGGCACATCATAATCAAACTGTTGAAAATCAGTTGTGGCCAAGCACAGTGTCTCACACCTATAATCTCAGCACTTTGGGAAGCCAAGGCAGATGGATCACTTGAGCCCAGGAGTTCAAGACCAGCTTGGGCAACAAGGGGAGACCCCATCTCTATAAAAAATACAAAAATGAGTCATGCACGTTGGCATGCACCTGTAGTCCCAGCTACCTGGCAGGCTGAGGTGGCAGGATAGCTTGAAGTGGAGCCCAGAAAGCCAAGGTTGCATTAAGCCAAGATTGTGCCACTGCATTCAGTCTGGGCAACAAAGTGAGACCCTGTCTCCAAAAAAAAAAAAAAAAAAAAGAAAGAAAAGAAAAGAGGAAATCAGTTACAAAGAGATAATTCTAAAAGCAAACTGAGAAAAAAAGACATTATGCATAGAAGAACAAAGATAATAATTGCTGTATGCTTCTCATCAGAAAAATGCAAGCCTGAAAATGACAAAAAGACATTTTAAAGGTGCTGGGAATTGTACATGAATGCTCACAGCAGCTTTCTTCAAAAGAGACCATAACTGAACACAACCCAAATGCTCTACAATAGATGAGTGGTATATTCTGGTATATTCAACTAATTCTGGTATATTCAAACAATGAAATAGTATATAATAATAATAAAGAATGAACTATTCTTCATAAACCAACACATATGAATATGAAAAACACTATGCTGAACAAAAGAGTCCAGATACAAAAGAGTACACACTGTATGATTCCATTTATGTGGAACTGTGGAAAAACTGTAATGATAGAAGGCAGATCATAATGTCTGAAGCCCGGGGTCATGTGGAGGATTGAATATAAAAGGGGATAAAGAGGGCTATGAGGGTGATGGAAATATTTTATATCTTCATTGTGGTGGTAGTAGTGGTTAAACTGGTGCCTACTGTTGCCAAAAATCATCTTCAAATTGTACATTTAAAATAGATGCATTTTACTGCATGTAAACTAGATCTCAATAAAACAATATATTGCTTAGACACACATATAGATAAAACAATTTTTTTTTCAAATCAAGGTAATGATAAACACAAAGTTTAAGACAGTGTCTAACCCTCGGATAGGAATCTAGTTAGGAGGGAGGCAGGGGAGTAAAAGGGAGAAATAATACACAGGTATATTAAATTACTGTCAATAATCTAGTTCTTGGGTTGGGGAATATTAATAATATTATAAATAAACAAACAAAATAAGAAAAGCATCATCGGGGGGAGCAATGATGACAGTGTATCACAATTAATCTAATTCTATAGACCTCAGGTAAAGAATAAAAAAAAAGGTAGTCACCTCACCCATATATTTCCCATGTCTCAGACGTAGGAAATATGCGAATAAATCCACCTCTCCGATCATTCTCCTCCTTCACCCTCCGTAAAACTTTGATCTAGATGAAAAATAAGATAAAATGAGTACCTATTTTGACAACTGGAGTCCATGTGGCTATAGGACAAAGGAAGATACTTATGACTCAAGAATGTGAAAGCAGCATGAAGGGAGAAATTAATTCCATTTAAAATGTTCTCCCCTAAGAAAACATTTCTCCTATCTTGAATCTTTCTCTTTTCAATGTAAGACATGAGTTTGTCAAGAATATTATGAATCACTCACTACTTTTTGCTAAAACCTGTGTTACCCCACAAAAGCCTAAAATGAACTTATCTTTACCTCCTCCATTGACAGACCAAGCACAGAACCACCCAACTTCCCTGGCCCTTTCTCCCGGGCTGAGCCCACGAGGTTTTTCATTTCCGCATCACTGGCAGAGAGTGGACGGGAACGCTAAGGAGAAGAAAATGAAAATAGTAAAAAAAAATGTTTTAAGCTTTCATTATTCCTCATTACCCTGTTCATTCCCTCAACCTCATTATCTTTCCTAAGACATATAAGCTCAAATTCACAGACCACTTTCTGTAATTAATCTCAGCCTGGAACCCCAGAAAACAGATGAAAGCTAATATACTCAAAGGCAAGAGGAGAAAACAGAATAGTAAAAGAACACTATGGGTTGAGAGAGTAAAGAGAAGAAAGAAAGAATAAGGTCTATGTGACTTTCTAAGCTAGTATTTAACCCAAACCTTGGTTTTAGAGCACATCCAATACTTCAAGGATACGGAAAAATCTGAAAATGCCCTCAATAGAAAAATAAATGTGATTTATTTCAGTGAGTATACTCTTTTCAGCACAGGAGATGAAGAATTAAGAAAACTGAGACATAAGACACAAAACCAAGGAACAATCTACTATATCTAAAATGAAAAAGTTGGGCTGTGAAATGTTTTACAATTTGTGGGGGGAAATATTGAGATGAGAGTCATCAGTGACACAGAAAAGAGCTGTGGCTAAAAGGCTATCACTGTGGTTGCTGGACTTCAAGAGGCCTGGAACAAGGGTGACTACCCTGGGTACTCCAAGAAGGCAGCCAAATGGGCCCTGTTCATCACTGATCCCAGAAGAGGATCTCAGCTATTTTAGCTTCTACATGATGATGAGGGAGGTCATCTGAAAACACAAGTTTTAAGTGATTTTGATTTTATGCGGGTGGAGAAATAGGAAGGTAAAAAAGGAAGTCAGTATAAAAGCATGATAATGCAATATTATTGAAATAGATGACGTGACAGGCAAAAATAAGACAAATCTGCCAAGTAGAAAGAGTATGAAAGAATTCGCCCACTATGGGTGCAAATTGTCCTCCTGATTCTTAGAAGTAACTTCAACCAGAGAGCAGCAGCCCCATTGTCACCAGGTATTATTTGTCTTTCTCTATTTGTAGAATATCTATTCAAAGGCATTTTGGTAACTAACTTTTGGCCTTTTTAGCAACACCCGTTGTTATGGACTGAATGTTGGTTTCTCTCAAAAATTCTCATGTTGAAGTCCTAACCTGCAATGTGATAGCATTTGGAGATGGGGCTTTTGGAAGGTAATTAAAGTCAGATGAAGTTGTGAGAGTGGGGCCCTGGTGTAATGGGATTAGTGTCCTTATGAGATGGTGGCCAGGTGCGGTGGCTCATGCCTGTAATCCCAGTAATTTGGGAGGCCAAGGTGGGCGGATCACGAGGTCAGGAGATCAAGACCATCCTGGCTAACATGGTGAAACCCCGCCTCTACTAAAAATACAAAAAATTAGCTGGGCGCGGTGGCAGGTGGCTGTAGTCCCAGCTACTCGGGAGGCTGAGGCAGGAGAATGGTGTGAACCCAGGAGGCGGAGCATGCAGTGAGCTGAGATCACGCCACTGCACTCTAGCCTGGACAACTCCAGCCAGTGTATGTACAAAGAAGAGGCCATGTGAGCATACAACAAAATAGAGACCTACAAGCCAACAGAAAAAAGCCTTAGAATGAAGCCTATCTTGCCACCACCTTGATCTTGGATTTCTCAGCCTTCAGACTGTGAGAAATAAATTTCTGTTGTTTAAGCCACTCAGTCTATGGCATTTTGTTATGACAGCCTGAGCAGACTAATATATTCATGTACACAAATAACCAACCATGGATGGTTTTATCTTTGGACACAAGAGAGACCATCTAACCAATCTCCAAAGCTACCATGGGAGTTATAAAAGCTAACTTTTCTGATCGGCAACTCCATGATGGATGTCTATAACAAGAAAACCATGAAATCAACAGATGTAAGCAACATGTGAAGTGCAGGGGCTTTTACTGTGGTATCTTCAACATCCAGAACAATACACTGTACTTGGCATGAAGTCAATCAAGAAATATTGGTTGAACAAACAAATAAGTGAAAGTGCTGACATCAATCATGGCTAGAAGTAAACTCTGCAGAAGGATTTCGGGAAATATTTTTACTTACTCAATCTCTGGGAATACATTAAACAGTAGATGTTAAAATGAGAGGGTTTATAGGGGAAAGTTGAAAGATTTAGGAAGGAAACAAATATAAATAATATAACCATTGTTTATAAATCTTTGAAAAGTGTGAATGCTTATTTAATGTATAATTTGGAAAAGCCAAAAATATTAAATGGATAGTTTAAGGACTTTTCTCGTGATCACACACGAGATTTATTGTTTGCCAAAAAATACTTATCTAGTTCACGCATGACAGCCTCTCTGATCATAAAGCCACTGGCAAAGCCTGGTGCTGTGGCTCACACCTGTAATCCCAGCACTTTGGGAGGCCAAGACAGGTGGATCACCTGAGTTCAGGAGTTCGAGACCAACCATGGCCAACATGGTGAAACCTCGTCTCTACTCAAAATACAAAATTAGCTGGGCGTGGTGGCACATGCCTGTGGTCTCAACTACGTAAGAGGCTGAGGCAAGAGAATCGCTTGGACCCTGGAGGCAGAGGTTGCAGTGAGCCAAGACTGCCCCATTGCACTCCAGCCTGGGTGACAAAAGCAAAACTCTATCTCAAAACACAAACAAACAAAAAAACAAAACAAAACAATAAAGCCACAGGCAGTTGTCCTCTAAAGTTAAGTAGCTTTCTTACATGACACTATCTAAGGGCCTCAAATCTCAAATTATGTAAAGACAGAGTAAGAAATAAGCATTCATGTAAATGATATAATAAAAATAGGTATTTTTATTAAGCATTTAAGAACAGAAAGAATGTTACTTAGAAGGTTAATAAACTGAAAGCTATATCAAAGTTTAATTAAAAGTATTTAAAGAAAAAGTTATTAACTATTAAACAGATTAAGAAATGCCTGGCTGTATTTAAAAGAACAGGGTTCAAATCACTATTGAATAACACCTAATGAGAACCTCCAATTCCTGGATATTGTTTTTAATGGTCTTTTAATATTCCTGGCTTCTAGAAATTGAGATAATGATGTGGCAACCTTCTCTTACTAACCTAATGTGGTTTCTCTAACCAATGAATTAGCACCCCAAAACTCTTAAAACTTGTCTGCCAATCACGTTCAAAGAGTTGTCTCCCATATACATTCACAACCACTCCTTTGTTACAGCCTACAATTCCAGGTCTAGCTACTGTGTACATATTTGTGGACTGTTTGGGGTCGGGTAGAGGCACGTAGGAATTCAGGTCTGTGCTTCTAGTTGGGGTATTTAAGCACTCTGAGAAAGGTATATAATTCTGTGACCTGAATTATAGACACAGATGAAAGAAAAGGCAGAGAAAGAGAGAAGAGAAGAAGAAAGGATAAGGCGGACAGAAAAAAAGAAAATAAATGCTTATGAGTGTTGCGGAGACATACTTGGAGATTAAAAACAAAGCAAAGGTTAAAAAAAAAAAAAACGGAATCAGACTGATTTGAAAGGCCATCAAGACTATCAAAAACAAGGCAAAACAGTCCAAATGCAAGTCATTCTGCAGTTTTGCCTTTGGGCACATCGACTACATTCTCTGGGTGGTAGATATAATAAATCCACATATTTCCATGAGTTGACTGAATGTACTAAGGAAATAAGGGTCCTCTGAACTTAGAGAGGAGAACCATTGCCTCTGCCTAAAAGATACATGATTTAGATATCCAGTGCTCAGATAAATTATAAACTGTCAAATTACTGTCAAGTTAAGAATTCTGCCATGCAACATGCACCAAAGATAAATTTATCAATAGTACAACTTACGATTCAGAAATCTTCCCAGAGAAGAAATCTTACATATCTAACCGTCATTGCTAAGGAACAACTGGCTGAAAATGTGAAATTACCGAGACAAGGAACCACCAGTCTCCACTCAATCAAAGAAGTAAGAAACAGATGTTGAATCAGAAAATGACTCTCAGCATAAAAAAATCTGGCAAGTACCAGTGATGAGAAGAACTTAACAAAATGTGGAATGGGGAAAAATGGCAAGATACCCTAAGGATATACCATAATTGAGAGGCAAAAATAAAATTTGCTTGAAAGAGAACACATGCAAAGAATAAAAATCTCCCAATGCAGTTTTACAAAGTTTGGAATTCTTCATTAAAAGCAAAGGAACTAGAAATAGCTCAACTTATATGTGATACATTTTACCATCTAAAAAACAAAAGGTAAAATCAAGTTTAAAAGCAAAATGAATGCTATCAAATGAAAGAAAACAAATGGAAAAGACCACATTATCAATAAATCTAAGTGGAAATGGATCAAAAAAATGGTTTCTAAGAGAAGGTTTAAACATACTGATAATCAGGGTATACTTTGAAACTGGCGGGTAGAGGGGAGAAAGTAAGTAGGCTTGTGTAACAGTAAAAAATAAAACAAAATGAAAAGAGATATGCAACATCTAGAAATTTGGAATAAATGTAAGCCAGCAGATCTGAGAGACATGCATTGTGTTATTAAGGAAATTGGCTTTAAAACAAACAAAACTTACCAAAACCACTTATAATTATGTCTGAAAAATTGTGAAGAACTGAGGAGGTACCAGATTAGAAAAAAACCAAATGAGGTACTAATTTTCAAAAATGTAAGAAATTTGCTCCTGGTGGTTGCTGCCTGGTAAATCTAACTTGAATCCCTAGTAAAATAATGGAACAAATATTAAAAGCAAAAGATCCCTAATAATTTAGAGGATTATGGACTTATGAAGAATAGTATGGAGAATGCTTTACTTTAAAACATGCTTTAAAAGTTTGATTTTTAGGACAAGATTTTTAAAAGGGGAACTATAGCAATATATTAAATGTCTTTGGATTTGAGAAAATTTCATAAAATTTTTATTCTAAATTATATTTCCAGTTGGGGGTTAGTGCCAGAATATAACACATCAACAAAAACTGAAAACAGTGTAACTGTAAGATAAATAGCAGTGAATCAAACAAAAGAGCATTTGTGGATGATGGCAAATGTGAAAAACATGACTACAAACAGGTGAATATCAAAATAACAAGAGATCTTGACACTGGGAAAATCAAAAGACTCAAAAGTGTGAAGGGGAGTAAATCTTCTTAGTATAAACTACATGTCTAGCACTTATCCTGAATATTTTACCTCTATTTTATCATTTCTTTCTCACCAGAACTTCATGTATATATTATTATCCAGGTAAGAGAACTTGCCCAAAGGTCTAATTGCTAATTTTTGGCAGAGCTAAAATTTGAATCCAGGTCTATCTGACTGTAAAAGTCCATATTCTTTCCACAGTTCCATGCAATACAATTTCTGGTGAGTGGAAAATTTGAACCATGGACATTAAAGAGAAAGGAGAAATATAGAGATAATGGTTTAAAAAGGAAACGGCAGAAAAAGGGCAAAGAACTAAGAGAATTCACAATCTGACAGCAACAGAAAAAGAAAGCTTGATACAGTCTAACTGGTCAGAACAGAGACTTTTTTTTTACTTAACTCCCATGAAAATACCTGTGAAGTTAAGAGTGCTTCGTTAACAGAAAGACAATGACAAAATAGAACATTGCAAAGAACAATAAAAGTCAAAGAATTCAACTTGTATAAAGCTGGCTGTCGCGTAAGCAAGTGTTCAAATACATCACTATTAAAGAGAGGTCTTGCTCTCCCACAAGCCTATTACAACCTATGGTAATTCAAGCAATGCAACTAGATGTAATGGAATTAAAATTGATAATGAGAAATTAAGATTAGAATTACATATCAAAGGCTGGGCATGGTGGCTCATGCCTGCAATCCCAGCACTTTGGGAGGGCCGAGGCGGGCAGATCGCTTGAACTCAGGAGTTCCAGACCAACCTGGGTAACCATTCAAAACCCTCATCTCTATCAAAAATACAAAAAATTAGCCAGGCGTGGTGGTGTGCACCTATAGTCCTAGCTACTCAAGAGGCAGAGGTGGGAGGATCACCTGAGCCCAGGAAGTCCAGGCTGTAGTGAGCTGTGATCGCGTCACTGCACTCCAGCCTGGGTGATGGAGTGACACCCTGTCTCAAATAAACAAGTAAAAATAAATTAGAATTACATATCAAAGACACTTCTTTAGAGCCAAATGCCACAGGCTATGAAAGAGTACTCCTTTCCTGACGTACTCCTTTCAGTACATTAGTTCCAGGTATATTTAGAAGATAAGCTCTTTGGAGTCAACAGCCTTATTGTATTGTTTTTGCCATGGGAGCAGCTAGCATACTTAGGTATTTACTAAATATAAAACACTACATATTATAGAGTTTCGAATTCTACCAACTAAGCCCCAAAACTCATACTACAGAACAACATTAATCAGTTACGAAATATTAGACAAGGCATCCAGTAAATTATTTTTCATTTCTTGGATTCACATAAACCATATAAATCACTTTATCAGAAACAGTAGCTAAGAAAGTTACGAGTCAAGCATTCAAGCTTACCAGAAATTGCATCAGAGAGTACAAATGCCAAAATAAATATATTGGAGCTTTTTGCTAAACAATAGTTGCAGTGACACATTTATATATGAGAATATCTATATCCCTCATACTAAAACATCAAATAGCAGGCACAGGACCCCCACTGCTAGCCTATTACTTCAGAAAGAATTTTTAAAATCTGTGCAGAAGAAAGCAATGGTTAATCTCAAACACTGCTAACAAAAACAGAAAGAAAGCAAATGCTGATCATTCAGAAAGAAAGATGTTTGTATTTCAAAGGTGGCATCTGAGATACTATTGTGGCAGAGCTTCTAAGATTTATAAACTGCAAATCACTACATATTTGAAATGTCACCTGTTAAGGAACGCAAATACAACCCAACACCCAATATGAAAACATTTCCAATATTAAGCTATAGACAATAGTATGTTTCGTAAAATGTTTTTTAAAAAAAATGAAGTTCATTTGTGAACTGGAAAATTTCCTTCCTGGAATATTTTGGTCAAAGTGATAGATATGCCTTTAAGCACCTGTTCATCATTTAAATTCAACAGCCTCCATCTCGGTATAATCACTATCAGGAAAAGAGGATCCCTAAGTTCCTGTATTGTCTACTCTTATATTCTATAACCAAAAAGACTTCTATGCATTTATTTTCATTTATTTTGTGAATAAACTGCGCAAAAAAATAGGTACATAAAAATATGTACCACGAAAAACTCAAGCTAAAAAATTTTCCATTTGGAGAATGAAAATAAAATTTGAATGAAGTTTCCAAAAGATCTAGAACTTACCTGCTTGGCCTTTGATGACTGAAACTGTGCAGATACTGGACGCTATAAAACACAGAAAAATGGAATAAACCCTTATCTTCTCCTAATATGCCTACATTTTCCATCTCATAGATCTATGATATAAAAAAGGAAAAAATAATCTCCAAGCAGAAACTAAAAGCAAGAGCCCTACACTTTGTAGTTGGAAGGTTAGAACATTGATTATCTTTCACACTGCTTTCTCCTATGCCATATATATTCCAGCTTCAACTTCTAACCGCTGAGGGCACAATCCTACTGCCAGATACTGAAGATCCTGAAGTCAACTAGTCCGCCTGACAAACTGGTTTCACACAGTACACATAACTAATCTACAGTTCCTTTAGCCTTTATATAAGTGTCCTGTAGGCTGCTTATGGATGAAATCATGCCATTACCTACCAGTTGGCAAAACAAACATTGAATAGATTTTCTAGAGTTTGCAAAGAGTTGCCAATAAAGCTGACAGGCAAACTAAGAAAAGGGATCAATTCATCCAAGATTGGGAATACACTACCTCTAGAAGTGAAACCTGGCAGAAACTATGTTAAAGCTGCACAGAAATGTTCATGATCCTTTACACATAATCCTGTGGTTCTTGCCACAGATACTGCAGGAAACAATTTGCAAAGGAATGTGGCTGCCTAAATTAAGTTTTCCTAGTACATCTAGGTTAATCCTCTACTTTTCCTTATTAAAAATTAAAGAAAACCCTTTGATCTGTGATGATGCACTGATCAAGTACAACCCTGGTAACTGATTTTGCATCTAATCCAAGATAATAGCCTTTAAAATACAGTACACTCTGTTCCACATCCCAACATTAATTAGGGAATAATTCTACAGCATGGGGTCATAGATAGGCAAAGACTGAATCTAGCTCAAAGACATGTTATGCTTGGCCTGCAAAGTATTGTTTCTAATGAAGTGGCTGCCAATATTTAAAAGTAAGATTTCTGATTTCTCTTGACAATAGGAAAATCTCGTAACACCTGGCCCACACTTACGCATGACAGTAATTAGCTAGAGCACATTAGTAAAACAGCCACACCTTTCAGATGAGGTATGCACTCTCCAGTTTACCTCAGTCATATCACTCTTAGCTGTTTTACACCTGCCTCTATTTACTCATTTATATTACCTGCCTGCAGGCCCTCTAGGCACTTGAGTTTGAAAACCCTGTTCTAATAAAAAATTATCTGAATAAATAATAGCATATGAGTTTGGCAAACAGAAAATAGCACTACTCCAAATGAGACTAGCAAGCAAAAGGAACAAGAGGAGGAATGGGAGTGGAAGAAGGGAGGAAAAAAGTGAGGAGTAAAGGGTTAAAGTGGATTTGGGGCAGAGATAAAAGGAGAGGAGAAGAAAAAGAAAAAGAAAATGGGGAGTAGGAAGAAAAAGCTGCTTATGCCTTCAAAGAGTCTACAATCTGGCAGGAGAGTACAGAACAATTTAAAAGCAACAAATCAATGAATGCAAAACAATGTAATATAGAAGAGGTAAATAAATGTTAAAATGAAAAGTAAAGGTCATGATGGATTTAATGAGAAAAGACTTCCAAAATGTCTGAGCAGGCAAAGCAATCAAACCAGAGGGGAATAGAAGAGCAAAGTGGATTTTTTTTTTAAATAAGAAGAAATGTTAAAGGCCAAGAAACAAAAGTGGGAAATTAGCAGGGTCAAAACAGGCAGGGACTGACGAGATGATGGAATGAGTAAATGGAAGGATTAGCTGATTGGTTTAACTGGAACAAAAATGCAGAGTACACAAAGAATGAAGCAATGCTTGATTAATGATATTTTAGAAAAGTGTAAGTTTCTTTGGGCTTTTATCTCACTTAGCCTCAATCAATAACTCATGATCATGGAGGGTCCTTTCAGGAGAATTACTTGTAGAGAAGATACTATTTCAAGAAAGCATCTTCTTTATAAAGCTAGTCCGAAGATCAGAAAGAACGCAATAATGACTAAGAATTAATAGGCTCCTTTTCTGTGCCTTGTTTCTGAGCATATCAATCTGAGGCGGAAAAAAAAGTGATTTTTAAAAACAGAAAGGAAGATAATGAAAAAAGAAGCCAAGAGAAAAGACAAAACAAAAAACAGGGAGTAAGTTTGTTGGAAAATGTTGAAAGCATAAGCTATTAGTTACAGCTGAATATAACTGCCTCCTGTCTAGCGTGATCCCCAAATTCTCCTGCTCTAAGTGACCTCATACCCACAGTGCTTCTGTTCCCCCAGTTACATCAGCTGCCACTTCCCAGTAAGCCTCCTTCAGGCTCCCTGCTGAGGAATTGGCTTACCTGAGGTTTTTGGAAAGGGTTTCGCCTGGAAGACTCAAAGGTGGGATAAATTGGCCGGGTTGATGCCCGCTGGGCAGGATCTTGGCACACAAATCCTGAATGGGGAATGGGCAACATTAAAACTTGCCATTTTCTAAGAAATTAGCAGGTCTGGCTGCACCTTTTCTTTAGATATACAAACTCAGTTTCACTGTCATAAATATCACAGAGATCTATCCTCAGGAGGATAATGCACAATTCTCCCACACGCACTCTGCTTCAACTCTGAACCACCATAACTAGAGACAAGAAAAAGGGAAATATGCAGATGAATGAACCTTGCTGGTTGGGTAGCTGAAATGTGATTCTGAGTGAGAAAGAGATGTAGATTTTTGATGAACCTAAGAATAACTGCAAATCGCCATTTTGAAACACACAGTTGTTAATAAAAGCAAGTTACTTTAAAGTGGCTACCTGGATGATGACTGGAAAATAAAGTTATTTTTATGAAAGCAAGTGAACAGTCTTGTCCTGTGACATGATCTACTTCTGGAACTGCAGAAGGTGGTCTATTGGCAGCTTTCAAAATGGGCTTTGTAGATTATCTATGGCTTTGGAAACTGGACTTCAGCTAATTTCACTTACTTCCTAAAAAGCAGCAGATTCTCATCCAGGGAAAATAGAGTAGCTAAGTTTTACAGCATTTGCTGGTACATCAGGTACCAGTTTATCTCAAATATATTTTGTTATGTGTTTTTATAGTACCTAAAAAAAACCCTGGGCCGGGCGCGGTGGCTCAAGCCTGTAATCCCAGCACTTTGGGAGGCCGAGACGGGCGGATCACAAGGTCAGGAGATCGAGACCATCCTGGCTAACCTGGTGAAACCCCGTCTCTACTAAAAAAAAAAAAAAAAAAACTAGCCGGGTGAGGTGGCGGGCCCCTGTGGTCCCAGCTACTCGGGAGGCTGAGGCAGGAGAATGGCGTAAACCCGGGAGGCGGAGCTTGCAGTGAGCTGAGATCCGGCCACTGCACTCCAGCCTGGGCAACAGAGCGAGACTCCGTCTCAAAAAAAAAAAGAAAAAAAACCCAACAAGCCCACAAAATACCCACCTGACTGCCCATCTCCACTTCAAAGTTTTGGCTTATCTACTTAAAATGAGATTTCTTCTTTGGGCTGCTTTGGTTATAACTACTACAGAAGGGATCACATAGAGACCAGTAGAGACAGACTGTCTAGCAGAAATATAGCCAGTCTCCTTTGTAACAAGGCTTCTTCAGTGGGTTTTACTTTCCCAGGTTGGAGAGAAATACACCTTTTCCAGATCTTTGCTAATTCTCTTCCTCAGCTCCTAATTCCTGTGCCCCAGGTCTCAGCCTTGGTTGTGGTTCAGCCTCAGTACAGGATGGAGCCAAAGGGCATGGAAACATTGAAACATTTCCCCGAAAATATAATTTTTTAAGACAAACCATTCAGCATGGCTTAGGAATTGCCAGTTGGCAAAACCTATGGAGTCTGACAAAATGGACGCTCTAGTTAATTTTTATGAGTCCAGTTCAGAAAATACTACTACTCACCTACAACAGTGAACATATCTGAAATCATACTGGCTTTAATCTTTAGGTCCAGAGGTGCATCACTAACAGAACACAGAAAGAAAAGAGCAATTGATAAGTGTGTAGGTTAACAGAATAGCCGCCCTCTAATGGGTCCCAATGGAGCAAAGTTTCCAAATGTCAATGAAGAGCAATATATAAAGCCCATAAAATCCATGGGTGGGGGTGGGGAAAAAATTCTGGGCAAAAATATGAGAAATGAAACCCTGGTGTTAAATTTGTTCTCTCTAATGCAAACGCAGCACCATCCATTGATTCTCTAACATGCAATTTTCTTTATACCAGAAGGTCTTGTGCAATTCAAATTTTGCGCAAGTCAAGAATACTGCTTCATTAAAACTGTGGATTTCAGAGGTTCAGATTTTCAGTATGCTCTTTTATGAGTGTGCCCACCACCATTCAAATTACTTTTTGCTGCTGCAACAGTCAAGTCACATTCACATGCAAGAGAAGCAACTCTAGCCACATTGGTACTTTTTCAAGTCTTTATTGTCTGCTCTAAAACAATCTTCTTAGGCTTGCAGGCTTGCATATAGGGCAAAAAAAAAAAAAAAAAAAATACAAGTTATACCAAAATCTCACCAGATGGGGGGAAACCCACATGAAAACAAAAACAACAGTGACCAAAAGCAAGAGGCCTCCCTGTGGCAGTGATGGCCACAGTGGCTTCAGTGCTGAGGTGTTCTTCCACGAACCAAACTGCTCTGGCTGCTATTCAGTGCCTCCTTCTGGGGATTTCTAACTTCTAAAGGATAGTATAATATACTTTACTGGACAACCTGCAAAAGGCTGACTTGACAAAAGCTGCATAACATCTGAAGCATCTGTAATATCTAGCTCTACACCTTACTATGGAAGTTAAGCCAAACTCCCACTCTAAAAGTAGTCAATCTGTCTTTATTTGATTCCTTGGCATTCTGCCAATATCTCTCATCCTTAAAAACGCAGCAGCTGGGTGGTCTTTGGCATAAATCTCTAGAGTTCTCTGTTTAGAGAAGTGTACAGTGAACAGAAATTCTGGCTGTAGCTGCAAATATAATAAGAATCTTCCCTGGTATTGAAAAATATGTTTATTTTCTTCTACTAAACAACAGGTTAGTAAAAAAAAAATTTTTTTAAGTTGTTTTGAAGTTTTTGACTTTAAACTTGGATGACTTTAAACATGGGACAGGGTAAAAGGACCACATATTATCCACATGGCCCTAGATCCAGGTTTATACCTTTACAGTATATGTGGATTTGAACCTATAAAACTTTTGGTAATGAAGGAAATATAATGTCTTATGTATTTCTTTACCCTTAATACAAGACTTACTGTTTAAAAAAATACAGGGATAAAACTGAATGCAAGAATCATCCCTTAGAAACCTAATAAACAGGAATCATATAATTGTAAATTAACTAGGAAGACAGAGATTCATGGTTGTCATATGCACTTTGATATTATGCCATAAACCAGTTAATTTAAGAACGTCTGGTTATCTCCATCTAATAACTAGGAAAAAAGCAGTCTTCTAGTGCCAAAAGAAATGATCAAAAAAAAAAAAAAAAGTGTTTTAAGTACTACTTGAAGATTTGTCCTTTTCTAGTTGATGGAACTGACTTACCAGGCCAAAGAAGGAGAGAGATTCACTTCCAACAACCATGGCTTCAGAGTAGAATCTATGAGCACGTCAAAGCCATAGAGTTCTAGAAATACAACACAACACAATATACAAGATCATTTTCCATGCCACAACCACACAAAGATCTAGAAGACTCAATCTCATAACTCCCAGGCCTAGAAATTCACTAAGTATAAGTAGTAAGTGGAAGTAGAAGCAGAGAACCTTTCAAGAATCTCTCAAGTTCAAGAGAAATTAATCAGGCTCTAGGAATAAGAAAACAATGCTATAAAATCCCAGTTTTTATCATGCACTGTCTATTGATATTCCTAAATCCTACACAGAAAGCGACCTGACTCTAGAATAGTTAACAAGCACGATTCTGCTGTGCTTATGGGCACAAAAAAAGGGTGGGTGGGGAGGAATGAAACAAGCACAACCAATACCAACGCTGCTTTAGGCCTGCTCTGAATTTCCTGCCCCCCAGCCCCTCCCTGCCAAGTTTGAACACAGAAACTTCTCCTGAAGGCATTTCTCTAGAATCCTTCCATCACATTTTCTTAAACCAAGATATCGCTTTTGCAACCTAGGTCAAGAAGATATCTAAATGTATTTATTCTTTCCCCTCTCCTAGTTTCAATTTCCCTTTGAAGACAGAAAACAAAACACACTGGCCCAACATGAACCGAAGGACAGACAAGAAAAGAGAAAGCCAGTGGTAGCAGAGCACAGGTGTGACAAGATATCTTGCACCACTAACATTATTTAAGAAGGGTGGGAGCCAGAGATCAAGTTTTTGGATTCTGTATCGATTCTCTTTCTTTACCTTCCCAACGGTTGCAAAGAGAAAGCAAGACCCAGAAGCAAGTTTTCTTTCCACAATGCCTGGTTTCATTTAACAAGTTCAGGGATGAGAGGTTAACTTTGGAACCCTTCATATTATTAGTGAGACTTTCTCTACAAAAATAACGGTAATGTACAGTCCTTTGTGTGTGTGTGTGTGTGTGTATGTGTATGTATATGTGTATATTTATATTTATATATATATATATATATAAAACATCACTCCTAAACATCCCATCCTGTGACCCTCAAAAACATTGCTTACATTTTTTCTCTAGAAGTAAACACTACCACACTACCTTCCTTACTGTTTGATCAGAGGTCACAGACCTGAGCTCACACCCACAGAACACAACCAGGTATTTTCCAGAAATTAATTCTGATACAAATTTCCTTGCTTCAAGAAGGATTTTTAAATTTATCAATACTCTCAGAAAACAAAAAAACAAACTCTAAAAAGATGGCTCCCAAAACTGTCTTCTAGAACACAGGAAGTCTGAAGTTACATGATGTATTAAGAATCCTAGAGTAAGGCCGGGCATGGTGGCTCATGCCTATAATCCCAGCACTTTGGTAGGCTGAGGTGGGCAGATCATGAGGTCAGGAGTTCAAGACCACCCTGGCCAACATGGTGAAACCCTGTCTCTACTAAAAATACAAAAATTGGCCGGGCGCAGTGGCTCAAG
>NC_045439.1:30803343-30975535 GCF_002776525.5 Piliocolobus tephrosceles
CCACTGCACTCCAGTCCAGGCGACAGAGCAAGACTCCGCCTCAAAAAAAAAAAAAAATACAAAAATTAGCTGGGCGTGGTGGCGGGCGCCTGTAATCCCAGCTACTGGGGAGGCTGAGGCAGGAGAATCACTTACAACCGGAAGGCGAAAGTTAAAATGAGCCAAGATCCCGCCACTGCACTCCAGCCTGGGTGAGAAAAAAAAAAAAAGAATCCTAGAATGGGAATCTAGAGACCTTAGTCGTCCCCATGATTCTACACTGTGGAACTTGGAGAAATCATTTCTCTTTCTGAGATTTTGTTAGCATCCTTTGGTTTCCTTTAGCTTCTTTATTAATCACTGTTTGTCAATATCTGGATGCTATTTACATATATATGGCAGTATGAACTCAGTTAGACACGCATATTCCAAATCCTCTAGGGAAAAGTTACCATGAATGAATTGGCTTCCACAGTAATTATACGGGATTCCATTTAATTTGCAAAAATCATCACAAACTATACAAGAGTTTGAGATGGGATCACCTTCAAGTAACTATACAAAATTTACATATTACCTATAGTTTAAAATACAAAGAAAAGGAAGCTCTTTCACCTATCTTCTTTTCATAGAATTCATAGCTTTTAACGGCTAATACATTCTTCTGAATAGCTGATGTAATCTTCAGTAATCTTGTAGAATATTGCCCCTTTAACCTGAGAAAAATCATTTGTGATATAGCACTAAATAAGGCATTTAAAAGGAAAAATCTACTTGCAAAATCTACAAGTCCACTTTAACATTTTATATAAGCGAGAGAACACAACATTTGATTGAAGAAAAAGAGTATTCTCCTCATTGTTTAAAAGCTGAAGCACAGGATTCAACTGTTTCATAAAGTGGTAATATTATTAATAGTAAGAACAACAGGGTGAAAATAATGATTGATGCACATATTGATCAGGTTTGCAGAATCAGCTACAAACGAAGACAAATTTGAATCAGATTAACAATCAATGCCTTATGGAACATTTCCCCAGGACAATTTTCCTTAGTAAGAATTATTTCCTTCAGCCCCTAGCCAAACTAAAGCAAACTTAGCTCCCTACCTCCTTAATATGGGTCCTTGAAAAAGCAATCTACACTTAGCAGTCTGAACTTCTTAACACCTACTCATTCCCAGCCCCAAGAATTTGCTTCTGCTCCCTCTCTAATAACTGATTATTCTCAGTATGATCACCAAAGACTACCCCATTGCTAAGCCCAAACATCTGAAACTGATGACCACTCCTAACTTATTGGAGCTTTCTTCTCCCTTGGGTTCCAGGACACTGCTCTCTTCTGATTCTCCTCTTTCCACTCCTCCTTTCCTTCCTTCTCTTCTACCCAGATATTCAATGGTAGGTTTGCTCAGGGTGACACTCTCAGGTCTCCTTCCTTCTCAATTCTACTTTTCTCCTTAGGCAATCTCATGTATTCTCATGGCCACAATTAATATGATGATCACATCTTTAACCAAGTGTCTCCAGGACACCAAATTCATAATTCGAATTGCCTTTTGGACATCTTCACTAGGATATTCCATAGGTATTCAACACTCAACGAAATAGCCCTTGTTTTCTTTCCCTAAAACTGTTGGTTTGTTATTATTCTTCATCTTGAGAATGGTAACCCCATCCACCAGGCTCCAAACTAGAAACACTCTCTTACCACCTCCCAAATACAAGATGTCACCAAATCTCTATCACTCTTTCTTGTCTTTAATTTTTCTCTTTAGTTTCTTTTTCTCTCTTTTTTTTTTTTTTTTTCTGAGATGGAGTTTTGCTCTTGTCTCCCAGGCTAGAGTGCAATGGTGCGATCTCGGCTCACTGCAATCTCTACATCCCAGGTTCAAGCAATTCTCCTGCCTCAGCCTCCCAAGAAGCTGGCATTACAGGTGCCTGCCACCATGCCTGGCTAATTTTTGTATTTTTAGTAGAGATGTGGTTTTACCATGTTGGCCAGGCAGGTCTCAAACTCCTGACCTCAGTGATCCACCCTCCTTGGCCTCCCAAAGTGCTGGAATTACAGGCACGAGCCACTGTGCCCAGCCAGTTTCTTCCTCTTTAATCTCTTTAATCTTCTCTGTTCCCTTTTGAGGAATAATTTACATATGATGAAAGAGTTAGATCTAAGCATACAACTTGACAAGTCTTGATAATTGGACATATCCATGTAACCCACATGCCTATCAGCCCACACAGAATGTTTCCATCACCCCAAAAGGACCCCTTGTGCTGCTTCCTGGTAAGTATCCTGCCGTTTCCCCCATCCCTGATAACAACTAGTCTTATTCTTTCACCACAGATTAGTTTTGCTTCTTCTAGAATTTCACATAAATGGAATCATATGGTATATACTCTTTTGAGTCTGGTTTCTTTCATCTACCATGTTTCTGAGGTTCATCCATCTATCATTGCTTTTTGTTTTCAGGCAGATTTATCAAAGTCTAATTTACATACAATAAATTCACCCTTTAAAAGTATACATTTTGGTGAGTTTTGACAAATAGATGCAGTTGTCTACCACAAGACACAGGACAATTTTAACAAACATTCCCTTTTGCACCTCTCCAGTTGCACTCCCACCCTCAGCAACCACTGATCTTATTTTTGTCTGCTTTCTGCCTTTTCCAGAAAGTTAAATAAATGAAATTAATGTAATATGTAGTTTCTTGAGACTGGCTTCTTTCACTTAGCATTGTGCTTTAGAGATTTACCTATGTCGTTACACATACCAATAATGTAGTTCATTCCTTTTTATAGTTGAGTAGTATTCCATTATATGGACATACCACAATTTACTTATCCATTCAACAGTTGATGGACATTTGGATTGTTTCCAATTTTTGTCAATTATTACTAAAGCTGCTATAGACATTTGTACACAGGTATTCGTAAAAACATATTGTTTCAGTTCTTCTGGGAAAATACCTATGAGTGAGATTGCTGCGTCACCATGGTAAGTATATATTATCACAGCACACCTCTTACCACCTTAGTCATTTCCCTAGCACTTGCCTCTCCTAATTGTAGGCCATTCTTCACGGTAATCAGAATTATACTTTTCTTAAAAAAACAAACTTAACTCACATAGAGATAGGCAGTGAATTGTTCCAACAATAGACACTGATGTCAGCTTGGTTCCTAGAAGATTTTAAGTCAGTCACTGCTAGTAATGTTGTACCGTATTTCCTTTATTGTAATTCTGTCATCCTAAGCTTTGGATCAAATTATGATAAAAGTTAAAGAAAAATAGTAATAATCCTATTGCTCCCCTGCTCAAAAACTTCCAGTGGCTGTCTGTTAGCTACAAGATGAATTTAAACTTGTCAATTCTTTATATTCTGGCCCAAATCCACTTCCATAACTCTATCTCCTATTCCCCCATTCTATGCACACTACATCTAGTCATACTTCTTACCATTTCAAAAAAATCACATCCTGTCACGACACTGTATGTTGTTACATTACATTCCTGCTATTAAAAATGGCTTTCTGTGGATCCCCTAGACACAGCTAGTAACTCTTAGACATTCCTAGAACACCTGAGTCACTTATACTACTTGTACTGTCATTTATCATTTCATGTCTGCTCCTCCCTATCACTTGAGGGCAGGGTCCATGTTTCATTCATTGCTGTATTACAAGTAGCCTGCACCATAACTAGCACATAGGAAATACTTCAGAAATCCTGAATGAAAAAAATATATTTTAAGTGAAAAACAATGCATAGTTTTCGAGAAAGACAAAATAATTGGCAGCCACTTCCTACAAAATAATCCTGATCACAAGACTTGAAATATTTATAATAAAGCCACCAATCATAAAGAAAAAAAGAGAGATTCTTAGGAAGAACCTTACATATTAAAGCTGTATTAAGAAAAAGCCCGATAAAAGATAGTTTAGGGAGAGAGGGGGAAAAAAACATTTTCTCAAGAAAATAATAATCCATCCAAGGCCTAATAGATTACTAAACATGTCACACCACTAATTTTGGATCAATCCACTAACTCTCCCCAGAAATAAAGTCCCAGCTGAAGCTGTCGTCCCTGAGGCAATGGAAAGTGCTGACATTAGCCAGAACTCACTGCCACTGAAATGCTATTGTATGAAGGAAATTCTTTTTACCTTGGCTTTGGATTCAAACTGAAAAGCTAAAGAGGAAGTCTTTATATGGGGTCCAGAAGGAGAATTTTAGAAAAAAGCAGACCCACAAGAAAATGAAAAAATGCCCACAGCAAATTTGTTAGGTAGTCCAAGAAATCAATATGCTATCTGGTTACCAGATGTAAAGGTAGATTTGAAAGGAGTATTTAGGACTAGAGCAAAAGGAGTGTCCTTTCCAGGCCTGATCTGCTAGAAAGGATGATATCATTTTTCCTGAGATCCAGTTACGGCAGAGCAGAGGGAGAATCCAGGATATGGGGCATGCCAAAAGTGGCCGGACTCATAAGGACATGTCTTTATGTGGGTGGAGAAAGAGCCAGAGAGACCTGGCTCCCAAATTTGGCTTTGCCATTTATTAGCTGCATGACCTAGGACAACTTATTTAACCTTTCTGAATCTTTTTTCCATGTCTATAAAACACAGATAATACCAATCAAAATTGCTGAAGACTAAAAAGAAATAACCAGTGAAAACTAAATTAAAGGAAATAACCAATGTTTGCTTGATAAACAGTAGATACTTCCTACATAAGTTTCTTCTGTAGTAAACTTCCTTTCCCATCTAAACAGGGGTATATGATAAACCAAAAAAGGAGATTATTTCAAAAAGTGAAGAAACTGATGATTCTCATTATTTTTCTGTGGGTGGCCAAGTAGTTTACATTGTTGGAGAATGTACGCTGCCTGCTTTCATTCTTCCAACAATTATTTATGGACACCCTCTCTATAAGAACCTCAGGCTACCCTGTGAAATGGTCAAGAATGGTAGCAATAGAAAACCAAACCAGGTATCATTCAACAGAGAGGTGTTCTGGGGGCATGGTTGGTCCTGAGCAAACATGTCACTGGGCTTTGATCACAACAAGGCCAGGCTGATCAGTTCTACAAGTGGCCCCACAACTTGTCCCCATGATCCCAGGCCTGGGTCACAATCCATGATTTCAGCCATGCTCATACACAGAGACAAAGCCACTGTCAGCAGCAACATCTTTAAAGAACAGCTAACATCCTGTTGTTTTTGGCTGTTTATCTTCAACTGGTCAAAAAGCTATTCTCATAGCCGGTTGTATCTCACAATGCCAATTTGCTAAGGATATTTAAAGGATTGCTGTTTAAGCATATTATGTCACATGGTACCATATTTTCACAGTCTTGGAAGGCAGCAAAAATTAGATTGTAAAAAAATTGTCTTATTGAGGGAGGCATAAAAAATTCTATAAATCAAAGTCTTAAGATCAAGATTATTTGATTGCCAAAACCCATCTTCTGAAGCCCCATAGATCCAAGCTGAGTCATTTTGACCTGAGTTATTACACTCACTAACTCTAGAACCTGGGACAAGAGTTCATTTCTCAGGGTTTCAATTTGTACATCTGAACTAATTATTCTCTAAGGTCCTTATCAGATGTGCAAATCTAGGAAAAAGCATTAAATGACAAAGTTTCAGGTAGTTTGTATAGGTTCTCAAGTCTACATTTAAACACTAACAGTGCAACGGAGATATATATATATATCTCTTATCCTACATAAAATTTGGTTTGAGAGGAACAAACTTCATGGGAATACACTGCTGAAAGGCTAACCTATGACTTGCCCACAGCAGGAACTGAAGAAAAGTTGAATGTATAAATAAATAGGATGGGATATTGAAGATACCTGGAAACATAGTTGAGCATTACAGGTGGTAGGATGGGAAAGAGATCGTAGGATACAAATACTGAGATAGTAAGGGAATGCCCCTGGCAGAGATTCATAAGATGGAAGGACAGGAACAACCACCGAAAGAATATAGTGAACCCCATGTCTGGTCTGTTGGTTTCCCCTAAAAGCACCAATGCTCTGTTTAAGCCAAAATCTTCTGGGAAGCTTTCAATTCCTGTTTACTCTAAAATAAATGGGAAAAAAAAACTAGCTTATTCCTTGTAACTTAAACCCCAGGGGAAGTTAGGAGTCAGTGGGAGGCAGAGACTCATACAAACATACACACGTATACAGAATCATATCTGATGGGATGAGGTTAATGAAGCACACAAAATCCCAGGGCTGACAGGAAGTGGAATTAGAACCACAAAAGCCAAGAAGATAGTCAACAACTTAAAAAAACTCCAGATGCATTCAATTTATTAAAGCTGAATACAAGTAGGGAGGAAGAAAGGAGACCCATGGCTGATGAAACGGACTTAAGGGGTATTTCACTGAGTCAGAGAAAGTCACAGCTTCTTTCACGTCCGAACACTCTATTGCCAGTAAGTTCAATAATGAAGCTCCCAAGCTTCCAAAAGGCAATCAAGTTGTAAAACAAACCAAAAAAAGGAAACATTCAGAAGAGGTTTTATAATTAACTAGTTAGAACAAAGATTTTTACAGCAAGGGATATCAGAAATTTACCCTCACATAAGAGCCAAGTAGATGTAGAAAAATAAACTTTTATTTATCATTTAAAACTAATGAGATTTTGGAAGTTGGAGTTATGCTCCTAGTCCCAACCCCCCAACCCCATCCTCAAACAGTCTACAATAATTCTAAGAGTTCTAGGCCATTACCAAACCAGATCTATTGGGAAGTCTACTGTCAGGCCACCAAAAAAGCAATTAAAGCAAGTGCCAATCACTCACTCAAGAAACATTTCCTGAACATCCTCTAAGAGCAAAAGATGCTGACATGCAACTGGGCATGGTGGTACACACCTATAGTCCTAGCTACTCAGGAGGCTGAGGCAGGTGGATCCTTTGAGCCCAGGAGTTCAAGGCCAGACTGGGCAACATAGTGAGATCCTGTTTCAATTTTAAAAAAAAGTGCTAACATGCATGGTGGGGGCAAAACTGACGGAGATATTCTTACTGTCCTCAAGCAGTTTCCAGTCGACTACAGGAGACAAATACACACATGACTACCAGACAACATACAGATACTATTGTAGAGTCACAAACAAACAGAGTGCTGGGGGTATATGGGCAGGGCAGGCTAACTCTGGGAGCATTAGAAAAAAAACATTACCAAAGAAGTGACACTTGACTTTGTCTTGAAAAATGTCCGTAATTGATTAGGTAAAGTAATACAAGAAAGGCATTTCAGACACATGGTAAAACAGGTGCAGAGGTAGCGAGCAAGAAAAGGACCAGGTTTGGTAGCTCATGCCTGTAAGCCTAGTATTTGGGGAAGCCAAGGCAAGAGGATCACTTGAGACCATGAGTTCAAGGCTGCAGTGAGCTAAATATGATTGCGTCATTGCACTCTAGTCTGGGCAACAGCGAGACCCTGTCTGTAATACAAAACTAAACAAACAAACAAACAAACAAAATTTTAAAAGGGGACCAGATAAATGTTGAAAGCTCTGGTTTGGCAGAAGTAGAGTGAAATGGGAAGAAAGGACACTATTATGCTATTATGAATTCAAGAAAATAAACTCAGACACTGCTGAGGAAGTGTATGTATAAACAAAACATCATGATGTGATAGGAAAAGAGAATGATCAAACAAGCACAGAAAAGCATAATGCATAGTGAGGTCACATTTCTACAAAAAGTTTTTTAAAAAATTAGCCAGGCAGGATAACACATGCCTATAGTCCCAACTACTCGGGAGACTAAGATGGGAGGATCACTTGGGCCCAGGAGGTGAAGGCTGCAGTGAACGGTGATCATGTCACAGTACTCCAACCAGGGCAACAGAGCAAGACCTTGTCTCAAAAAAAAAGAACAGCATGAGGGGGGGAGGCAATGTGGAGAACTAAATCTTAGAAAAGAAATGGCAGTGTGCAAGGCACAGACAGAAGGAGAGTTTTTAGGCCAAACAGCGGAACTCATACAGTGGCACAAAACTACGGAGTGCTTAGAAGTATAGTATAGTATAGTACAGCTGGATTATAAGGTATATGAGGGGAAATGGAATTCTAGAAGAGTTACCTTAGAAGGCTTTCAGGTCATATTAAGTTTCCATTATACAATTTAAGCCTAGGGAACCATTTAAGGATTTTAGAAGACATGATTAGGTATGTATTTTAAAAAGTATATTACAACCTCTTCTTTTCCCATATAATTTTAGGTCCTGATTTATCTACCATCTTCTACTCGATCTCAACAATTCCCTTCAAGTGTCCCTCAAATATAGCCTGTTATGATAATCTGCTAAAGAGATCAAGAATTATGACGTCTAATTATAAAAATAACAAATAATTTGTATTGAGTACAACGTAAGGGCCAGGCATTGTGTCAAGCGCTTTGCGTGCATCATCTCATTTGATCTTCATGGTACTCTCAGAAGGGAGGAGGTAGACACCATCATTACTGCCATTTTATAGTTGAGGAAACAGGATTAGAGTAACTTGCTGAAAATCACAAAACTAGATAGGGATATATATAGTTACAAACCAAGGCTGTCAGGCTCTAAAACCCATGTTCTTTATTTCCCTGTTACTCTGCCTTCTAAGCAAGCCATGACTCTCATATCCTTACTACCTGTATCACTCCACACCACACTTTAATCATCCTCCCCATTAAAGACCCTAGTGTATTTTACTAACAAAGCCTAACACTGCCCTGCCAAAAGCCTATGTGACTTTAAAGACATTCACATGGGCAATCACAAATCCATTCATTTCCACATAGGAAGCAATGTCCATAGGCACCCTCAGTGCTACCATCATAGCTAGGATCAGTAGGTAAAATTTCCTGATCCTGTAGTTGTGAACTGCTTCTCTGTGCAGTCAGGGAGTTGGGGGTGGAGTGGAAGGGAAGGAGAAGGGGAAGAGAAAGAGGAAGAAAAGAAAGTGGAAGAGGAATGGGAGAAAGAGAGGAGGGGGAGGAACACACTAGAAAGAAGACTCAAACAAAAAGGAGGAGTCATCGGAAAATGGGAGAAAGCACATGCTGGTACCAGCCAGGGCTTCTTGGAACTGTTCCCAGTCTGGCTGCCAAGGAGCTCTGGAATATATTTGTTAGAGTTGGATTCCTGTACAGTCTGTTGCAGACTTTTTCTGACTGCACTCTGACAGAAAGACCAACACGTTCGTTCCAATCCCTGCTTCCCACACAGAAAGCTAGTTATTCCTCAGGGGACTTCTGACCAAGCTCACTATTGGCCTCTTAGTAGGCTCTTCATATGCTACATAAGCTTAGAAAGAAACAAAAGTCCATCACATACCTCTTCCTGCTAAAGAATCACTAAGCCTCTCTACCCAAGAATCCCATCCAACTTCCCAAGATCCTCTTCACAAACATGTTAAGCTTCTTGAGTCTCCTTACCAAAACAACTGCTGCGATGAGGAACAAAGGTTTTACAGGCAGTAGCAATAGCTAGTTCAGCAGAGATTATAGTCTTAATGATCAGGTCTTCTACATGGGCCATCAATGCTGCAAACAAAAATTTTTAAATTTCAGACTCAATACCAAAATACATGGATTAGGAACTGGATTCCAGATAACAATGTAACTATGAAAGCATGCGTGCTCAGTCAAAACAGTCTCTATGTGGCAGACTTCTGAATGGGTGCTATGGAGGCAGGCATATCTGTGAACAGTTCAACACAGTCAAGAATGTAGGTGCCAAGGGATACCCTCAGGTGGCCTCTTATGACAAAAGACAGACACCTAATGGAATAGGAGCCTCACTTCCTTTCTTACACTTCCCCATGACCCTTTCCCTTGTGAACTGAGACAGTCTCTTTTGGCACACAGTTTCCCATTCTGCTCAAGGCTCAGCAATTGTGCCCATTTTGATTTGAAGCCCTGTGCTCAAACAGTGCCCATTCTCCAGCTCAGCAACATGAATGAGAGAGATTAACTTAGAAAACTCAAAACTTGGGGCCAATATGGAGACAGGCAATTTGTTCTATAAAAAGCTGACCATATTTTAGTCGGTAGTTCAACATTCAAGAAGGGTAAATTCACTAAGAATTAAAGGAAAAAGTTACGCCTTTCAGACCAGAAACAAGAAAACGGATTTTGAGGGTAATGGAAAACCTGTTCCCCAGCTTGTCAACTGCAGGAAAAAGTAACACCAAGGACAATCATCCCGTCTCAGCAACACTATCAAAGCAATAGAGAATGATTCCTGGCAAGAGACAATGATAAAGTTATCTAAAGAAGAGAAGTCAAGAAGGAAAAAGGCCCAGTACTCACCGGTTGTATCTCTGCCTTCTTGTTTCAGGTACCTAAGCATAGCACTCATGCTCCATTTGTTTCCATAGTCCTCCACTTCTGGATCATCACAACTAAAACAAATTAATAAAGTCACATATGTAACTAGGCTTGGCTATAATAACAAGATTCTTTGCAAACAGCCTTCTTGTCTTTTTAAGTTTTTTTTTTTTTTTTTTTTAAATTCACTTTGCTGACTTCCAGTTACTCACTTTTTCTTGGTCCTTTTTGTTATATATCCTTTCATACCAATTTCTTCAATGGAAATGAAAATGCATATAGTTTGCCTTTTTCAAGAGGGTGGGGAAGAAGGCAGCAAATTCTTTAACCAAACAATTATGCATCAAGAAAGAGTGAGAGCAATGTGTGAAAGAAGGTAAACTAAGAATGGTTATAATAAATTAACAGATAATTAACCCTTGAGGTGAATGTCACCTGAGTACACAAAACAACCTCTGATGCCATTTTCAGACAAGAACTGAGTTGGGATGGGTAAGTGAGTTAACCTGGTGCAGCACACTGGTGAAATAATCCCACACAGAATTGCTTTGGCATCTGAAGCAGGCTCCCTCCTCTCTGGCATTAGACATAGCTTTTCTTGATATTTTTTGAGGTATCACTGAAGAGAGAGTGCACTGGAGTGACAGTAAGAGTGGGAAGGTATACTACTGCTATGGCAGCGGAGTGGTGAGCACAGCCTCCTGTGAATATTGGAAGAGCCCTGCAATCTGGAACCTGTGTTTTGCAGCTGTCTCCTCACTCCCTACCAGCATCCCACTTTCCACCAATTGTGCCTTTGCTCATCTTTCACAGTGGAGGTGTGATCTCTTCAGTCAATGCAAACGCTGCTCACAGGACATTTGACGAAACCTATATAGCTTCAGCAACTATTCTATCACTTCCAGATTCCTTTCTTTCTTTCCTTGGACCTGCTAAGAACCTATTTTTAGTCTGAGTAGAAAGTAACTATTTGGGTCTCTTTTCTACTTTTCTACTTTCTGGCAAAATGATCGGGATGAAAGAAAACAGAGCAAAAAGAATATTTCCACACAGCTGGGCTGGTACTCCCTTCCACCGAATCCTTTGCTGAGATGGCCTCATTTCTTTCTTTCTTTAATTTTTTCCTTTTCTTTTTCTTGATCATACAAGTATTTATTTTACAAAAATTTAGAAAATACATAATAGCACAGAGAAGAAAATAAAAATCACTCACTCACAATCCTACCCACTATAGTTAAGCTAAATTAACACTTCGGTATTACTTCTGGTCTTTTCTTCCTGCCCGCTCAGCAAAAATAAGCAGCTTTAGATATCTCATATTCAAGCAAGAACATAAGTTGCATGTGCTGATAACCTGCTTTTTCCACCTACAAATATACAGCAATGAACATTCTTATCGCTGATCCTGTGTGTACATCTCTTATTTCTTAAGGTTAAGTTCCTAGAAATGGAACTGCAGGGTCAAAGGGTACAGTCATTTTTTAAGCTTTTGATATGTTTGCCAAGCGCTGAAATGACCTCATTTCTTAACTTCTAAAACGTTCCATATGCCTATTAAATTCCCATCCCTAAGTCAAGTGAGGGAAGGCAATGAGGAAGAAAAACTTGTGAAAGCACAATTTGGTAGAGAAAGGTGACACTGTTAACTGGGGAGGCAATGGAAAAGCAGCAGGAGATATGCCTCAACACTGTTATATGACTAACAGTTTTCCATAAATGGTACATGGACATTAATGTAACGTTATCCTCCAGTGCCACATGTTACCTTTCCACCACTACAACACCCGCATCTGAGACTGACACCTCTGACTTCTGGCTCAGACACAGCCAGTACCTGACATAGTCTCCACTCTTCTTGTTCACACTGTAGTTTGTTAGATGCATGAACTGGTTCCGAATGTTCTTGGCTCCTTGATCATATCGCACAGTTGCAAACCTGATAGAAGGGAAACAGGTTAAATGCCAGGAAGAGTTTCAAGGACATACAGGCTGGAACTGAGGATCAATGAGATAATAATAAAGGAGGGTAATATCATTATCTAACAAATACCGAGTGCCTACGAAGTGCTAACTCCCATTCTAAGTGTTTTATAATGTCATACTTCATTCAATCCTTAAAGCAACCCTATGAAGTAGTAGATAATATTGTATCCAAGTGGAAAAATAGATGTGAAAACAAAATGCGGTCTATTAAATAATTTGTTCAAGATCACACCAACTCCAAAACCCATGTACTTAATCACAACAAGACACTGCTTCTCTTATATAGAACATTACACCAATAGGAAGAACGAGAATTGAAAATATAGCTATTTACAACCTGGGAAATTGTGTGTAGGATACTGTGATACAGCATTAGCTGGTCAAGAAATAACAACGGGCTGGGCATGGTGGCTCATGCCTGTAATCTCAACGCTTTGGGAGGCCGAGGCAGGAGGACTGCTCGAGCCCAGGAGTTTGAGACCAGCCTAGGCAACAGAGCAAGAATCTATCTCTACAAAAAATTAACAAATTAAGCAGGCGTGGTAGTGTGCACCTGTAGTCCCAGCTACTTGGAAAGCTAAGGCGAGAAGACTGCTTGAGCCCAGGAGACAGAGGCTGCAGTGAACTGTGATTGCACCACTACACTCCAGCCTAGGCAACAGACACACTTACTGAGTGCCCACACAGTGCCTGGTACTACAGCATTCAATGAAAAAAATTAAGCAAAAAGAAAAAAGGACAGCACAGCTATATACAGGCTTAGAGCTCACATCCATAGAAAGAATAGAACTGATCCATAATACTCATTTAAAAAAGAATGATAATGACAGCATTAACAGCAGACAAAGCAAAACAGCATAAATATGGGCACAGTGCAAGAGACTTAGTCCTGAATTTGGAATGAAGGCAAAAGAAAGAAGAATAAAACATGGAGCCCGCTGAAAACAGGGAAGCAATATGATATCCTGGACTGTTGTCAAAAGAAGACCAAAGTATAAAATATATGTGCCTCCGAAGGAAGTAACCAGGGAAAGAGAGAACTTTCCAGTGATGCTCAGTATCAACAAAAGGACACTCAAGGCGAATGGTTATGGTAAATATTAACCCCTGTTTACATACCACTGTAACCATATCACCCTTCACTACAGTGGTATTCCCAAGAGGCATATCCAAGTGTGTGAAAAAAAAAGGAAGGCCACAAGTTTATTTTCATATGACTTACAAATTATTTACATATGCTTACTCAGACTATGAAGTCAACATGAATTTTCACCACATTAAAGGTCAGCATTAAAAAATTTTCCTCTTCTCTGTTTCTTCTCATCCACCCACTATCTCCACTCCCTAATTCCCTGTACCAGAAATATACAAGAGCCAAAGAAAGAAAAGTGAAAAGAAAAAAACCCAAACCCAAAAAACTAAAATAAACAAACACAAGGATAGGAAAAAGGATGTGGACAAAGAAAATCATGACTAGGCTAAAAGACAAGAGTTTGATGAGCATTATTACGTCTATGCTTGAGAAGGACCCCAGATTTTCTAGAAACTTCCAACTTCCAGTAGTTACCACTTAACTTCTAGCCATGTCACACCCCAGTGCCCTGGTGAGTAAGCCTTGCCTATGCATCCCAATCTTCCTCTGATAGACTGTCCAAGCAAGTTGAAGACAGTCACTCTCTGAATTCTTGTGAGATGCAAAGGGGTCCCGTGCTGGCCCCACAGAGGCTGCCTGCCTCAGCCAGACATTACCTCAAGGTGACATCCCTCCTGCCATCCTCTCCCCGCAATGAATAATAAGTTAGAAGGAGAGGAAAGCCTCTGCTTCAGAAAAAGAGGCTTTTCATCTCTTGTAGTTACTACAAGTACCTGATCTAACTTGGTCAACATGAAAAGCCTGATAAAAGTCTGTGGTAAGCTGGAATCTGGTACCAACACATTGGTCATTCCTACATTCTTTTCTTCAAGAGGGCTGCACATCTTAAAAAAAAAAAAAAAAAAAAAAAAAATTCATGTTTCTTCTTCCTAATCCTCCTTTTCACTGGAGTGTTTTATTCTGAACCCCAGCAAGGATAAGATTTCTAATATCAAAGCATGGAATTCTAAACTGAGTGTATGAAGCAGAAGGAAGCAAAAATTAAAGTGAAACAAAAAAGCTTAAAGGAAAAGTTCCCCCGAAGGGTGAAAGTGCTCCACTCCGTATCTCCCTCAGTCTAGTGGGGAACATATACTATGTAGAGAAAAGGTGTGTGCTCATCTTTCCTCCTACCCCAGTAAAAGCTTATAGCTATCACTAAAATCCATATTAAATAAGCCATCATCAACATCTGATCACTATTTTCTTTTTTATTGTCTAGACCAGAGGTCACATTAGTCTTGAATCTGACCTACTGGTCAAGTTCTGATTAACCTACAAAAGCTTTGTTTTTTTTTTTAAACTTTAATTACCTGAACAACATATAAAAATCAGACCTTCCTTCTTGCAACCCAGTGGTAGCCAGGGCCCACATGAGGAAGATTGTGAGTAACCAAAAAAAAAAAAAAGGAAGATGGTGACTAGGATGGGAAGTCAGCCAGAAGCAAAAGGAGGTTTTCTAAGCAGGGTGGCCACCAAATAGAGGTCTAAATCCATATAAAAACGGCATCTGAGTGGGACAGTGGCCCAGTGGGGTAATGAATCTGGCCACATACAAAGGAATTGAGCAAATAAATAAATATTTCAAAGATACTGGGAGCCAGATTTCCTGCTGTTGGAGAAGAGATTTTAAAATATGAAAAGCAAAAAATGAGAAGGAACTCTGTAGTTTTGAACTAGAATTGTGGGTACTAGTATAAACTTCTGGTTTTCAACAATATATTAGAGACATATATGGAAATATAGATGTACGTGTATATGTACATATATACATAATTTCCTAATTCTGTTCATGGCCAGGATCTGAAAGCAGAAATGCCCCAGGACAGTGAGCATATCTAGCACCCAGATATTGATTTCTAAATACTATACTCCATGAAAAAGCAACCAGTGCTCCTTGGAGAAATGGTTGATTTCAGGGCTAGAACAGAGAAAGAACAAGATGAGCTGGAAACATCTTGTGCTCAAAGAATGATAAAGACATGTCAAAAGGACACAAAGCCAGCTTGAGAGGTCTCCCATTGGCCAAATCTGGGACAATTTGAGCATCAAAATAAATCATGATAGTAAAGAATTATAACCCATTAAATAAAATAGGAATGCTTGAGTCTGCATTGGTATAAACAAATAGATGAATAAATAAATAAGAAGAGAAAGCTCTTCCTTACGGAAAAATGCCAAAAAATAAAAGTAAAAGTTATGATGGAATTAGAAAATCATCATTTGGCAACTACCATAGCAATAATTCATTAAGGCAAGAAAAATCAATAGATTTCTCTTAAAACTGAGAAATGAGATGAAGAATGAAATTTTACCTGATTTAAAGCATCTCCCTATAAAATACTTACTAATTACAAACGGTAAGACCAAATAACTTTACAGTGCAAGAATCTAGTAGATATCACCTACAGCAAGTAGTCAAACACCATTAAATGACTAGCATGTGCCATCAGACATAATGCAATGACAAGAATTAGTATCACTTTTGTGGCATTCTGGCCCCAAATGCATTACCTAGGTCTCTTCATGAGAAAATATCAGACAAGCCCAAATTGAGGGACAATCCACAAAATGGCCTGTAATCTTCAAAAATGCTGAGATCATGAAAGTCAAAGAATGACTAAGAAACTGTTTCAAACTGAAGGAGACTAAAGAGACCTGACGGCTAAACACAACATGTGATCCCTGATTGGATCCTTTTGTAGTTTAAAAAAAAAATTCCTTAGGATAACTGGCAGAATTGGAATGAGATCTCTAGACATAGGGTAAAAGGCAATTTTTCACATAATTCTTACAGGTCTTACAACTCTATAAGTTCAAAATGGTTTCAAAGTTAAAAGTGTAAAACAGTGGTTTGTTTCACAATAAAAATCTACATGTTCAAGCCACACTTAACAAACCAGATCTGGCAATATCAGTGTCAGCTGCTGGCACTAAGTAGCAAATGCCTCTAGATGGTACATGTACTCTCCATTCTCCAGTCTCCACTCTTCTTTCAGTGAATGTACTTGTGAGCATTTATGTTAGTGACCTTTGATTTAGACCATCATATAGTATAAAATTTCACCTTCTTTAGGTCTGAAGTTTCAACACAATTTCTCTATTAACAATAATCTAAAAGAGCACTATTTACTAGGTACTCCAGGACCACGTTTGCACATACAACCATTCGTCACTTAACAATGGGGATATGTTCTGAGAAATGCATTGACAGGCCAATTTCATCATTGTGTGAACATCATAGAGGATACTGACACAAACCTGGATGGTATAGCCTACTACACACCTAGGATAGATAGTATAGTCTCTTGCTCCTAGGCTACAAACCTGTACAGCATTGTACTATACTCAATACTGTAGGCAACCGGAATACAATGGTAAGTATCTGTGTATCTAAACATAGGAAAAGTAATACATGTGTTATGAGATTACAATGTCACTAGGCGACAGACATTTTTCAGCTCCATTACAATCTTATGGGACTACCATAGTATATGTGGTCCTTCCTTGCCCATTGTTATATAGCACGACTACATGACTGCACTCATCCTAATGTAGGCGAACATTTACACAATGGAGTCTTGAATCTCCCTCTTAACGAGATCAAGATTTAGGAAAGTTCTCACGACAGACCTTTAAGGCCTTGACCTTCAAGCTAAGAAAAAGTGGGGGAGTTCCTACTTTCTTTGCTAAATTCAAAACCTTAGGTACTATTTCTCAGCCTATTGATGAATATAGAACTATTTGCCGCCCCCTCCCCCTTTTTTAACCACACTGCAAACAAATATGAATTGTCTTTGACAATATCTTTATTTTGACAATAAATTTTTAAATCGTAAGTTACATTTCCTTTTTGCTTTCTAATGTCTCTCCCTGAGAATCAAGACAATGGTAATAATTTGTCTAAAAGTCTGAATGTCTGTGTGGAGAAAAGATTTCAATGTTTGGCATACGGTAGGGACTTGGCAAACATTAACTGAAACTGCACTGGAGTTGCTTGCTCCAAGATCTTTACCAATATGGAACCAAAATAAGAAGGAAACCAGAGAGTTAGCGGCATCTTTTAAACTCTCTTCCCCTATTCAAAAACTAGTCTGTTCTTCTAAGAATATGACCCCACATATTCTTTTTTTTTTTTTTTTCTGTCCTGCTGTTTTCTTAAAAACTTTTTTTTTTTAATACCGTATCTTCTTATGGTCAGAGTCACAGGCATTCTAGACATAGAAGTTTAACATCCTCTTTGGTAGTTATATTTCCTGACAAACATTCACTACAAATGTACAAAGAAAAGAGAAGGCCAGCCTCGGGGAGCCCCTTGCTGTGGCACATGAGTTATCCTTCAACAGGTGTAGGCATTTTGAGGCAGAGAGGTCTGGATGATGAAGAGACAGCACCTCAGGCAGCCTTGCCAGGAGCCACTGGGTTTCATCCTGGCCTGACCCAGAAAAATCTTATGGAAGAGAACAAGAGGCCCAAGAGCTCTCTGATCTGCTGTCAACCAGCTGCAGCCGGGAGACTGCCAAAGTGCTGCAGTGACTAGGCAGCGCCCTACAGAGCCGTCTGGGAGGGGATTACCAGCCTGATCCCTTGTCTTTAGAGCCAGAAATGACTCAAACTTCACAAACAGCAAGGGCCTGCCAGGGAGGGTGACAATGAGCACTGGAAAGGGTTTTCTCCCCCTTGTTGGTGTCTCTTCCCCCTACTTGCTGCTGTGGCAGATTCTGGACAGTGTGCAGCCTGTGAGGTAATCTGAATTCCTTGGCAACCAGCAAGTACCTGAATTCTTTCAAAACCGCAGGAATCCAGCAGAGAAAAGGTAAATATCCCTGCGGAGCCAGTGTTAATTAGCAAGGAAGGCTACTGAAGAAGGAACTGGGGGTGGGGAGAAAGGGAAAGGCAGTACACATGTTTTGGGGTCTTTTCTGAATTCCCACTGAATAATATGGCTGAGGCAGAAAAAAGGCTGTTCCATCCGGGACCTTCCCAGAGTCCTCTCCTCCCACCTCCACCGCATGGGTGGAACTCAGCTCCCTGGATGGGTACTCAGACGCCCCGCAAGTTGCTAGAGCTGCCTATCTTTGGGTCTCTGGCAACACGTTTGGTTTTTAACTCCATTTTGTTTTAATTTTTTTGAACATTTTATTTTTCCTGTTTCAGTGAAAATCAGGCTGTTAGCTTCATCTCAGAAAGGGCTCTGTCAAATCATCTAAACCCAATACTGGATCCACCTAAAGCTGTAAAATCCAGGACAAAATCTTTTGGGATTCCACCCCTGACGGGAAAAAGAATCTGCACCATTTTGGTAGAGCGCAGCACCCCTCTGTGGAAACTGAGTGTCCCCTGGTGGTGCAAAACAGCAACATGCAAGCAAAAAGTCAAAAGCACAGAGGACCTCTGAGGGCTACTGTGACAATCACAAGAAGTTGCACCCAAATACCAGGGGGAACAATTGCAACACTTCTTCAATATTTTACCCACACATAAGAAAACAGAGTTCTCCCACTTCTTACGTTAATAAAACAATAAGGACAACTAAAAACACTCACCTATACAGAAACTAGGGTTTTCGTAAATTTAATTTTGTGTAAAAAAATTTACACAAAATAACTTATATCACAAAACTGTCTTGTGAAATGAACTTCATCTTTCTGTCCCCTAGCATTAATTTGAGGTCCAAAACAGAAGTGACAGGGTGTAAAAGAATTCATTTCTAAAGAAGAAAATGAATTGTATTTGCCTCCTGTTCCATCTCTTTAGGAAAGATGATGGTTTTTCTTGTTGAGCCTCAGTGTAACCCAGTAATCTCATCCCAAACTGATTATCTTCAGTTATATCTACATAAAATACATGTGGCCCAAGATAACTAAAAGCTGCAGATCTGGAGATGCTACAGACTGTCGACATAGTTGAACAGACTCTGAGGGTTACAACAAAGCAAGTGAATGTCAAGATACAGAATGAGTGAAGACACAAGAACTTAGGCACATTGAAATTACTGCATGGAACAATGTACCCTCATGGGACTCTCGCAAACAGCGCATCAGATTGCCATGTGTCATGCTTTTGTAAAGCTTTGATAAAGCTTTTTTATTCACCTACACTTTCAGGTAAACCTAACCAAAGCCCTGAAAATTCATGTTGTTTTCTGGTCCACTTGGTCTGAGTTTTTTAAAAGCTGTTTTTCTAATTATCCTGAGAAAAAACATCCATTGACTATATGTGTGTGTGTGTGTGTATGTGTATATATATATATAAATTTTTTTGTTTCTGCTGGAAGCAAAAGGGTTATACTTAATTCAGTAGATTCTGACTTCCAACACACAACCAGTTAGCCAAAGCACTTGCATATTTGTAGTAAATTCTATAATAAACATTGGTGCTATTGTTCTCACATTGTGCTCTGAACCAGAAAGGTCTTAAAATTGTGCCAAATTTCACCCATAGAGAGGGCTGTTAATATTGTTGGTGACAATATCTTTGGAATATTAAGCAAAACATATTGGTATGATATCCTTGAGAAACAGTGAAGCACAACTTCCATCTCTTTTCTCTATTCCCAAAGTCCAATTTTTGGCAGGACATAATCAGTTTCTAAAACTTGACACAGGAGAGAAGTTAAGGTGAGGATGAGCAGAGGAAGGAGAATGATGAAACTTATAATACAAAAGAGAGAAAGCTCAGAAGTCTCAAATTATAAAGCTGAAAATCCTCAGCACCTTGCATATCTGAGAAGTTAGGAGTGTATTTTACCTTCATTTTGTTCTAAATAACATAAGGAATGGCTTTTTTTCTTTTTTTTTTTTTTTCATGAGATGCGGTCTCGCAATGTTGACCAAGCTGGTCTTGAACGCCTGGCCTCAGGCAATCCTCCCATCTCAGCCTCCCAAAGTGCTAGGATTACAGGTGTGAGCCACCACACCTGGCCAGGAATAGGCTTTTACACCTAATTTTGTATAGTGATCCTTCATGAGAGCACATGTGTCTACAAACATTATCAACAATTTCTTTCCTATAAAAACCTGATTAGAGCTAGTAGTCAGCTCATGTTCAGATGCCTGGTCCAGCCCTTTATCTAATAACTGGGAGATGTTTCAGTTCTTCCCTTTCTCAATTTTCAAGAAACAAGAGGCCAGAACTAGGGAGTTTTGGTAGTCTCCAATGTTCCCAGGGCTCAAACTCAAAATCTCAGTTAAGAATATGACGGGACTTATAAATGCTGTCACTGCCACCTAGAGGGGAATGGAACACAGAGCTCCACTAGCGAGAAGGCTTGGTTAGTCCACTTTCACTGATTTCAAGTCATAGGATACATTTCAAAAAAACTAAGTCTCTAAAATCATTAAAAGACCATTCTAAAATAATAGTTGTCAGAGTACAATAATATTTGTCAAAGCACCTGTACATAAATAGGTAGCCTTCTTTTATCCATGGTATTTCCCATCTTCCAATTGCATTTTCTAAAATACAGAGACATACACAGACCAGGCTTTTTTAGCTTGTTGTGACCACTCACAGATGCAAACCACCTCCTAAACTGCTATGCTTTATAACAAGCTTGTCCAACCTGAGGCCCACAGGCTGCATACAGCCCAGGACAGCTTTGAATGTGGCCCAACACAAATTTATAAACGTTCTTAAAATATTATGAGTTTTTTTTGCAATTTTTTTTAAGCTCATCAGCTACTGTTAGTGTATTTTACGTGTGGCCCAAGACAATTCTTCCTCCAATGTGGCCCAGGGAAGCCAAAAGATTGGACACCCCTGCTCTATATCAAAGGCACTACGCATGAAAAGAACTTCAGGGCGAACTAGTTGGCTAATACAAAAATTTAGTTTTGTTGGGGAGAAGAACACAGCATAGTAGTTGCATACTTATTTTAAACAATTTAAAGGGTTTATGAAAACAATTACCTATAAAATTCTGTGGCTATAGGACACAAAACTTCAAAATATAACAACTTGAACTTAATCTCGTAAGTCACATTACCTTAAAACTTAAAAAGCACCTCAACAGGCCAGGTGTGGTGGCTCACACCGGTAATCTCAGCACTTTGGGAGGCCGAGGTGGGCAGATCATGAAGTCAGGAGATCAAGACCATCCTGGCTAACACAGTGAAACCCCATCTCTACTAAAAATACAAAAAATTAGCTGGGCATAGTGGTGGGCACCTGTAGTCCCAGCTACTTGGGAGGCTGAGGCAGGAGAATGGCGTTAACCCAGGAGGCGGAGCTTGCAGTGAGCCGAGATCGCGCCACTGCACTCCAGCCTGGGTGACACAGCAAGACTGCATCTCAAAAAAAAAAAAAAAAAACTCAATTAATACCTTCTAAATATGAGAGGGCATAAAATAGTCTGAGCTCTGAGCTCTGGAGTCAGATCCATGAGGTGAAATCCCCATCCCACTTCTCCCATCTCTAAATCTGTTTCCTCAACTGCAAAAACGCATTAACTAAAAGGTTGTTGCGAGGATGAAAATAAATGCCTGGCATATAATAGACAAATAAAGGTAGGATTTTATTTTTCTTTCTACATCTATCCTGAAGAACAACGGCAAATTATCTTAATATCCTAGGCGCGTCATAACAATTGTCACTGCAGGAAAATACCATATGATCCTGGATCAGTGCTGGGGCAGATGTTTACGCACCTTATGGGTGGACATGCAGTGAGATTACAGACAAATAAGCCTAATTTCTGAAGTTCTTTTTAGGCATAGTGGCTTTGATGTTATAGAGCACAGCAGGTGAGGAGGTGGGTTGCATCTGTAAGCAGTAATGACAAGTGAAAATAGCATGATCTGATTTAATAAACTTGTTAATGGGTCCACTCTTAATATACCCACCCAACCCCTACACCCCAAAACAGCTTCTCACCTAGCCAATCCTTCTTCATAGAGATAGATGACAAGAGGATCATAGGAAGTCACCAGCACATAGAGGCGCACATCAAACTTGAAATCTAAAAAAAAAAGTATGTATTCACACACAAAAAAACTAAGTTCATTTATTTCCCGTTACAGAATAAACAACGAAACCAAGAAACGTGAAAGAAAGAACATTCCTTCTCTCCACGTGAAACACACACTGCCCACATACCTTGACTTTGGAGGATAACTAATAATTATACTATATAATGGTACCATATACATAGTATTATGTATATAGTACATAATAAAAAAGTATAATGTATATATACATTAATATAACCCTAATGTATATATAATGTATATGTGTATATGTCATCTTCATATATATTATTGCATAATTTTCATACATATATTAATTACTATATAACTTATAAAGCACTTTCTCTTATATTGTCTCATTTCACCTTCAAATAAATCCCGAGAGATAGGTAAGGAACCTGCTGCCTTTCTGGAGTCACATACGTCAAGAATTTCACAACAGTATAATAAAGACTTACTAGAGAAGGCTATGAAAAGTTTAAAAAGTTTAGCAAAGATCTGGCCCAATTTGGTCAAGGGCCTAATCACAACTCACCATCTATGAGCAGGGGGTTGTTAATGTAACGGGAGACCAGAATGTTCTCTTCCAGGGAAATCTGGTTTGGCTATTGAGTAAACAGAAAGAATGAAAGAATAGAAATACACAGGAATCCTAATTTACAATAAGGGAGCAAAGTTCTTAACCTTTAAAGAAATGGAAAACTAAAATTCTGGTTAAAAGTTTCCTCCAAGGTACCCATATATTCAGTTGGCCATATAATATCACTTCTATAACACTATAGGCATCCAATTATGAAGCAGGAAAAATAAATTTAAACAGTACCTCTCACATAATAAATACAGCCTAAATAGCTTTAAAGATATGTATATACATGATATTAAATAGTTACATGCTAAGAAAATAAGAGCCACTTTAAAAATAAATAAAAACTTGCTTTCTCCCTACTGTAAAGTAAAATAGAAATTTAAAACTACTACTACTATTCTTAAATGAAGGCTTTCATTAAGATGTTTAGAGAATTTACAGATCCACAATGGATCCTAGCATTTCCTCCATAAAATGAGATAGATGTTTAATTGATTCACTTAAGGGTATTTGCTAAGCAACTGTATGCAAAGAGTGAATACAATCTTTTAAAGATTTCTTCGATGAAAAATAGTTGTTGAAAAACTGCACTGGGATACCATGATGAAGATAACAGATATAATCTCTGCCTGGCAGATTTAAGATTCAGTAAATCCCTATCCCTGAAAAGTTTAATATTTAGGTAGAGGAACAGCAAAATATAGAATGTAAAAGAACACAAAGCAGCATTTCTATAAATATAAGATGTCAGGTTGCAAAGTTAAAGTGCAGACCAATCAGGTGGGACCAGTCAGGGAAGACTTGTCCCGGAAGAGCAGATGCAGAAATGAATGGTGAAGGCTGGGAAGTACATGGTGGAGAAGAAAGGAGCCCATCATGGGAAGATGGCGTACATCAAGCCCAGCAGAAAGGAGGGTGGGCCGATTCACAGACCTGGGGCTAAAACACTGAACTGGGAAATTATGAAAGACATGGTTAAACAATGAGGAGGGAGGGACCCCACTGGCAAAGGGATGTGAACCCCTGGCAAACAGAGTTTATATTTAGCATGGTGGAAAGCAGGAAATTATTGTGGATTCTAGATTAAGGAAACAGCAAGATTAAAATATCTTGGGGGAAAAGAAAAGAAAAAACACCTTCATGTGTGATTAGATAAAGCTGGAAGTCACAATCCATGTAGGACAAAAGGGCTCCAAAAGGGAAGTGGTAATGATAATAATTAGGTTGATCATAGCTACAGTAAAGGCAACAGAAATAACCATCAACATTTGCAGAAACAAAATTTAACAAACGTACTAAACATATGGATGTGCCAAGTGCTGTTCTAAGTCTGTTCACAGGATTATTTCACTTAATCCTCACCCAACACCATGAGGCAGGTATACCACCATCCACATCTTACAGATGAAAAAAGAATCAGAGAGGGTTAGGGACCTGCTCAAAGTCACAGAGCTAATAAGCAATACAGCAGCAATGGAATCCAGACAGTCTTCCTCACAGGCTTTGCTTTTAGGCATTATTCTTACCTCTTCCCAATATTCTGCTCTCAAATTTAATTGTCCCCCAAATTCAAAAGTTTGTCTTCATAATAATGCATTTCCTACCCTCAATAATACTGTTTCTCATATGATAATTTTGTGACCTATAACATTATACACAATCACTATGAGCAGCTGTGAAGTCAGAATGAGACTCCTCTCATTTCCCACTGCTGCTATCTCAAAGTCAGAACACAGCTTTCACAACCCATCTCTACGCATCACAGGAACACAATGACATCATTACTGATTCATCCCTAATGAACTCCATCACCCATACCATTTCCTGATTCCCTTACATTTCTTGATCAGCTTCTCATACGTATTATCTCCATTTTGAATCTTCTCAGTGAGAATTGATGCAATCACTGTACAGCTGCAGGCTATGTTGTAAACGTATAATCAAACAACCACAGCTTTCTTCCTACTGAGTAGAACCTATAGGCTACAATAAATATCTAGTCACCCAACTTTTCCCCACAGCAGAGAATATGCTGATAGTGGTCGTCATTCCATGACACATCTAATGCCCATGCCCATTTCCTCTCCTCCCTTGCTCACCATACACATTTATCATTTGAGTTACACGTAACATAAACCCTTACATTATTTAGGTAACTTTACTATGTGTTCTATTGTCTTTATCCCTCACTTCTATCTGCATTGGGAGTTAAACTGTAGGCTCTCAGAAGAAAAGAAAGGTTTGGGTATAGTTTCTTTGCATAGCGTTACAGACTGAAGAGCAACTAAGAGAAACTTTTTGATACCTTCAGGCCTGTTTCCTTTTCATCAATCCCCAGTTAACTCATTTCAAATTATTTCAATTTAAAGCTCAAACTGCCTCCCAAAGTATGCTAAAGTAGGAATCTGAATTGTTGGGAAAGTTGGAAACACATCTTTCTTTTTCTGAGACAGTGTCTCACTTCTTGGCCCAGGCTGGTGACCAATGGCGTGATTTCGGCTCACTGCAACCTCCGCCTCCCAGGTTCAAGCAATTCTCCTGCCTCAGCCTCCCCAGTAGTTGGGATTACAAGCACATGCCACCACACCCGGCTAATTTTTTTATTTTTAGTAGAGACAGGGCTTCACCACGTTGGCCAGGCTGGTCTCAAACTCCTGGCCTCAAGTGATGTGCCCACCTTGGCCTCCCAAAGTGCTGGGATTACAGGCGTGAGCCACCGCACCTGGCTGGAAACATGTCTTTCTAACTGGACCTTAAGATTAAAGCTCATGGTATCCGTTAAGTCATTGTAAAGGAGAATAGTATGGATTAAGAGTGTCTATGCTGGAATCATCTGGACCTGAGTTACAACCTTGACTCTACCACTTACTAAGGAAATGTTAACTACCTCATAGGGTTCATATATGGATTAAAAGAGATTATGTTTAGAAAGGACAGTGGGAGGCTCAATAAACATTAGTTATGATTACTGCAAACTTAACAGAATATATGTGGTTCTAATTACAAAGTCCCACAGCTCAACAGCATTCATCACGACCTGCCACATGCCATTCTACTCAGAGTACTGAGTAGCAGTATTATGAAAATTAAGAGATACATAATAATTAGAAGAATTTCTCAAAAGCTTTTAAGGAGTGACAACACAGTAGGTACGCCCGAAATACTTGTTAAGAAATGAGAAAAACAGAAGGAACCTAAGATAAAAACATATAAGCAAACAGAAACAAGAGAGTACAGAATTATATTCACAAATATAGGAGGGACTGGAGTGACCTAACATTCTCCTAATACGTGCAAGTCTCAGAGCATGTATCAATATTGTATTTACCATGGATCATGTGTGAGACAAGGATGACTCAACTTGACTTTCATAATCAAATTCATACCTTAATCAGAAAACACCCATTCTTTCCCCTCCTTGATCTGAATATACTAAATTGGGAAAATACAGCCTTTAGCCATGGTTACTGAAGGAGTGGAGCAAACACAGCTCTGTTCCTTTCTATGCTGTATTTCTAGAGTTAAAGAGCACATCCTTATGAGACCACATTAGCCAACCAAGCGAGATGCTTCCATCTGTGGTCCACACTTCTCTTTTCAGTGCCACATAAAAGTGATGATTTTGCTGTCCTTTATCCCGTTCTCGTAATGGTAAAAGTTGCTATTTGCAGAGAGTTTCCAAAAGGTTATGACTACTATAGGGAAGTTTTAATAAGTGGCCCTCTCACTCCAGTGGGAAGACAGGGGAAGATATTTCCATTTGGCCCTCACACCAACTCCATCCCCACTGCCTAAATCCCTCACTCACTCACATTAGTTCTGCTCCCAGACCCTCGCCGCAGCCTTCCCTCTCCTCACCCTCCTGCTCAAATCTAAAAGGAAAGCAGGCAGCAGCCTTGGAAAGAGTTACTTCATCCAGTTGGCTAATGGGTCACATATTCCATGGGAAAGGATCCAGGTATGGAAAAGCGGGGATGGTTATGCCTTTTGTGTAAGCAGAGAGAAGAGTATTAACAACATGGTTTGCAGGTCTGGGTAAAAGGTGGTAAAATTCCAGTTTCGGGGTGAAACAGGAGTATTTTCCCATTATGTCCGCATGTTGCCAGCTCCCCTCATGCCTCCTGGCATCTTCCCAGGCTTCTGTCTGGCACTTCCACTAAATACCTAAAAGAATCAGACTCATTCCAAAGCTTCACAAAGAGGGAGGGGGAAGGCAAAAGGTCCTGCCAAGTACTTTGATCTATGCAGGGGGTCTCAAGGGATTCAGCCCAAGGAGAGGTGGGAGGGAGAAAAAGGCTCTTACATAGCCTGCCAAACACATTCTCTAAAGACATGTCACCCTGTTGAGATTCAGCATCCAGGGAAGAGTTAGGGCGCAGGGTTCTCGGCTCCACCAAGCAAAGTTTAACTTTTCTATCCTTTATGATGCTAGCTTTAAAATAACAAATCACTAGGGCAACAGAGCATTCCAAAAGACAAAAGTCTCAGATGAGCTGGGAATAGATCCTATTCTTTTTGACTCATGTCTAAGAAAATAAAAAGCAAACTTGTACCATAGCTGACTTTCAACAGCAATTCCATTTGGCAGCTAAAACCCAAACCCAAACTAGTGCCGTCTATGAGATTCAAACAACACTGGAGCTCCTGGCACAGAGCTGAAGGAAAAGTTGTTGGAGAGGGGCCTTCATCACCAAGGTCAGAGCAGAGACAAGAGGAGACAGAGCCAAGGCATATGACCATGACCTTATGTCACAGGAGACTCAGGGTAAAAGGCCTCCAGAGTGCCCTAGGCCAGGTAACAGAAGTTGCAGCCAATGCCTGGGGCTATAGCAGTTGCTCTGCCAAAACCAGATCCTATATTTATTTGGAATGAAGGGTCTGGCCATCATTGTTTACGGTACCGTTTTGAGTCCAGCCTGAATTTAAGGACTTTCCAATGTGAAAGATCACTCAGAAAGTTAGTTTCTACACATATGGCAAACAGTTCAATGTGAAAAGACAACTGGGGAATTTAAGATGGGGTTCTGGTCCCACATACAACTTATCTACCTACCCCTGCCCTTCCAGAGTTCCAGTGGAAGAACAGAAAGAATATTTTCAAAAGAATGAAATGATATCAAAGCTAGAAAAAAGTAAAAGGAGTCAGAAAAGTCTAAAAGAGATCAGAGTGATCTTCTCAAGGAGGCTCCTGCAATTTTCCAAGCCTGTAGTCAACAAACATGAAGATCAGGGATCAGCCAAGGAATCAGAATCAGATAATTAACAAACAGCATTTGGAACAGTGAGGCCAGTAGACGTGTGGGTATAGAAATCTGATAGAGGAGAGTGGAACTTGAGGCTACTTTATCCCCAATACACACAAAAAGGAAAAGAAAGGTAGCTCTGCCCAAGCGGGAAATCACCAAAATCTTCCTCTACGTTCGCAATATGGCCCACACTATTTCGGCAAGGTGGAAGGGGCATGCTCCTCACCACGTCCACATAAAGCAAAGCCTGAGAGTCAACACATTTTGCCCTTATCTAAAATTCACAGTCAGCCTCTTCCAGGGAGAAGATATTAGGAAAAGAGTCCTACACAACCATGGTAGAAACCCAGACTAGCTGCCAGTTTCATTCAGTCTAGTCTTTTGTTCATAAATATGGTCCAACACGTAAGGATCATCAAAACTGAGAAAATCCAATAGCAGGGGAAAAGATAATCCTAATAAAATTCAAGGACAGAAGAGAACTTTTCAAAAATTTCCATTGGTATCCTCAGAAGGACAGGCAGGCAAATTGCATCCATTATGCAACAAAAGGTTGTTATTTGTAAATAAAAATAAAGCAAATCAGAATATGAGTTTCTGGAAATCAACCTGTGATATCCAATATAAAAATACAGTAGATGAATGAATAATAAAATGGATAAACCTCAACCTGTGATCTAGAAGATAAAGATGGGAAAATAATTAAAAATGAGAGAAAAGTTAACATGAAGGAAAGATCCAGAATGCCTCAAAAAAGAGTTCTTAAAGCAGAGACAAATAAGAGGATAGCTTTCCTTAAAGAAAAACACTAGTTTCCAGACTGAAAGTGCCTACCAAATGTCCAGGAGGAAGAATAAAAAGCAGGTCCACGCCTAAACACCGGTTAAATTTCAGAATCCCAAAATATGTCAGCAGCAGCAAATCCATATGGCTCTGCAGCAACTTACTTATTGCCTCCTTGCAGGAAAGAATTTGTCTGAGGGGCATAAGGCAGAGTGAGAGACCAAGTTTTAGAGCAGGAGTGAACATTTATTAAAAAGTTTTAGAGCAGGAATGAAAGGAAGTAAAGTACACGTGGAAGAGGGCCAAGCAGACAACTTGAGAGATCCAAGTGCCTGTTTGACCTTAGACTTGGGGTTTTATACGCTGGCATGCTTCTAGGGTTTTGCATCTCTCCTCCCTTGATTTTTCCGTGGGGTAAGCTGTCTGCATGTGCAGTGGCCTGCCAGCACTTGAGAGGGGCCTCATGCGCAGTGTGTTGGCTGCAGCTGTACACGTGCTCATTTGAAGTGTTTTTGCCTTACCAGTCGAGGGTTCCTAGAGGAAGGTCATATACCAGTTAAACTCCATCATTTTGCTTCTAACTGCAGATGCTTGAGCCTACCTGCCCAACTCCTGAGATCTTATTGTGAAATGGCTAATCACCAGCTTCAGGTGTTTTCTATTTGTTAGGAGCCTGCCTTTCCCTGGCATATGCTGCTACCAATTATTATTTTAGAGAAACCAGTTTAACAATTGCCTGACCATCACCTGATGATAACCTGACACTCCTTGGTGGTGGCGGGGGCCCTCTCATGCCTGGCTCATGTATGCCTAGCTACCTATCCTAACATTTCCCCCTTCCAGAGTTCAACAGTTTGTTTCCGCTGAGTTTAAATGTTTTACTCAACTTACAGATAAAATAAACTGAATCATAGTTACTGAAGAGACTCTGTTATAAATGTTTAAAACATAAACATAAAAACTAATCAAACAAATGTGCAAGGGAGGGTGGGACATGATGTAAATGCAATAAATGCCAAACTGGGAATTAACAAATACAATATAATGTCAATGAAAGAAACATAAATCAACTAAAGTTACTAACTACTATTATAAGTCTAGGGAGTGAGACCAGTAGGGATTTTATTTACCATGCATATGTATTCCATGTAAGAAAACTTTTAATGAGAATTTTGCAAAGAATCAAGATAATGATGGCTTTTGAAAAAAGAAGAGGAGAAATGAGAGGAAGAAGAGCAGAAAGAGGAAAGCAAGGAGGAGAAATGAGAAGCAGCAGCAATAGCAAAGAAGCCATATCAAATTGAGGTTCACTTGTTTGATAACCTTGAGAACAGAACCCACAGTTCTGCTCACAACAGTCGCTAAACACATATGCTACCAATTAATACTTGGTGTGTAGGAATTAACATCACAATATGCTAAAAGCAGAAAAGGTACCTCTTTTCTGCTGACACAACAGGTTGCCCTGCCCCAAAATCTGATCAAGTGTCATTTTAGTCATGGAGTAACTGCTGGTGCAGAAGATTCCTGCCAGTAAGGCCAACAAGTCAACTCATACCTACCCTCAACTCACTTCTGAATGCAGATTTAAGAAGAGCACACTCGCTCTTAATGAAATGGAACTATATTAGTAACCAATACAAAGGGTGAAGGAGGAAAGAACAAGTAAGGAAAGAGGTTTGCCATCTGCTGCATACTTACATTGTTGATCAGGTAGACGCCTCGCCCCCTAGAAGATGCCACTGGTTTTACTATCCAAGGTCCCCGGTCCTTCGAATATGAATCTGCTCAAAATATTGGGAGATAAAAAATGGAAGAAACAAAGAAAAAGAATGAACTTGAGTTTATTATATCAACTTTCAACAAGGGTTATCTACTCAGGGAACCCAAAAATCTTACAAATTTCTACGTGTTGGGCAGTAACTAAAATTACCTATATTTTTGGACTTGCCTTAAAAATAAAAATAGAAGGAGGGAAGAAGGGAAGGAGGGAGGAGAAAAGAGGACAGCAAAATCACCCCCATAATAATTTCTTCCACCATTTCCCCTCTTTCCTTTTTTTTTTTTTTTTTTTTTTTAAGGCAGGGTCTTGCTCTGTTGACCAGGCTGGAGTGCAGTGGTGCTTCCATAGCTTATTGCAGCCTCAACCTCTGGGGCTCAGTCCTCCCACCTCGGGCTCCTGAGTTAATGGGACTACAGGCATGGGCCACCATGCCCAGCTGATTGTTTTTAACTTTTTGTAGAGATGGGGGTTCTATGTTGCCCAAGCTGGTCTTGAAATCCTAACCTCAAGCGATCCTCCCACCTCAGCCTCCCAAAGCGCTGGAATTACAGGCAGAAGACACTATACCCAGCCTCCCCTCTTTCTTGAATGAAAAGATGAAAACAAAATAAGGCAAACATCTGGATGTTAGTCTATTACTGTCACAAAGAATCATCATGAATCCTTGAAATTCCTACCTCTGTTAAATAGAGGACCTCAGGCAAACAGTGTCAATGTAAGCCAAAATCTAGATCTTATAATACAGCTACTCTCCTTAAATAATTCCTCCGAGCTTATTAAAAAAAAAAAAAAAAAAAAAAATTCACCTTAAATCAAGCAATGTGCCAGTGGAGACAAAGGACAATCATTTACAAGGGATTAAAAGGTACCATGTGTCCTGTTCCTTTCCCAGGTTCAGCTTTACACTTTAAATCCCTTTGGATCATGAAAAGAGAAAGCAGACAACTGACACTAAGCGTCCCAGAGGCTTGCAAGTGGTCTGAGGAGAAGCAGCTCTGTCTTCCACTTAGGGAGTGTCAGAAGTCAGGGGAGAGAAGCAGGCTAGAGCTCTCAGTGCTGCTGATTCTCACATCCCAGACTGGAGAGGGAGCAGTGGTCCCAACTGTGCCTCTTCCACTTTTGATGAAATACGTCAGGTGGCAGCAGTCATTACTGTTTCAAAGCAGAGATGGGATGAAAGGTAAAAACAGAGAATTTTTTTTTTTTTTTTGGTATTTTTCTTCAATGAAAGAGGAGAGAAAGGGTAATGTGGGGAAATAAATCAAGCAAATGCAAATGTTTCTGAGCAGATCTCACAAAGACTTCCTTTTTCCAAATTGCCTAGGTTGCTGTGCGCCAAGATATCAGTTACCAGTTTATCTAGAATACAACAGTATAAACCTAAGAAAGTTCCCTATAGTTTCTGTTCCTCTGATTAGAGTTATTAAGAGGCAAGTCCTTTTCTAGGGCTCTAATATCAGAACAAGACTTTCAGACACTGGAGTCCTGAAGTTTTGCACACTTCCCTCTACACTGCATTTGGGCCTACACCAGGCAGGCCTTCAGAAGGAGCTCTCTAGGCTCAGCTCCTTTTCCCAGATGACTTGCCAGCAACTAGTCTCCTTTTCTTTCCTCTCCCTCTGACATGAGCCAGTCTCTTTAAGGCCTCCCAAACAAACTTGACTTTGTCAATGCCACAAACCATTTCAGCAGGAGGAAAGAAAGAGATCTTTTGTTCACTCTCCCCCATCTTCCTCTGCCTTTTTCCTTGATGCAGAATTAACAGAATTAGAAAAAATTTAATGTGCCGCACAGAATTTAAAACTCTGTGAGCAATTCTACTTCTAGAACTATATCCTCTAGTTCTACTCACACATGTGTAAAATATTGCATATATAAGATTTTCAATGCTGTGTTATAACAGCCAAATATTAATTAAATACACTATAATGCATCTGTATGAAGGGTCAGCAAACTATTTTTGTAAAAAGCCAGAGAACAAATATTTTAGGCTTTGCAGGCCATGCAGTTTCTGTGGCAGTTATCTAAGTCTGCAGTTGTAGCTTGAAAGTAGCCACAAACAATATGTAAACAAAGGGGTGTGGCTGTTTACATAAAATTTTATGTATGAACACTGAATTTCATATGATTTCTACACGCCACAAAATTTTATTCTTCTTTTGATTTCTTTCCAACCATTTAAAAACGGTCCTTAGCTTGTGGGACACACAAAAACTGGCAGAAGACCAATTTCACTCAAGGGATATAGTTTGTAGATATCGAATCTACACAATGGAATATTAAGCAGACACACAAAATAAGAATGTTATTAATGAAGTGATATGGAATGATCTTGAAGATAGCCCGTCAAATGAAAAAAGCAGACAGTGCAGGGCAATGTATGTTATATATGCCCATCTGTTTATATACGCATACAAGTTATTTGCTAGTAAATGCAAAGAATATCTCTAGAGAGCATGTAGAAAACTAGTAACACTGATCATCTCTGGGGAGGAAAACGGGTGACTGAGGAACAAGAGTAGAAAAGAGACTTTTCACTGATGATTGTTTTGGAATTTCTTTTGTACCATGGGAATATATTACCTTTCAAAAAGCATAATTTATATAATTTTGAAGTCCTGCTATAGAAGACATATTTATAGTTATATATGACAAAAAAATACATTTCCATAAAGTGAGGCCACTGAATATATGTATGTGTATTCAGTTTATGCGTTTTTTTTCACTTTGCTATTTTCCCCAGATACTGAGCAGACTGAACAGAATGCCTGAGCAAGAAGCTATTAATATTAAAACAAAACAAAAAATAACAAGTTTCCAAACGTCACTCATTCAATACCTCTAAGTATCTAATCTGTGTCTATCAGTTTGCTAGGTGTAGGGCGCATAGTGATAAAAAATATAGTCTCTACCGTCATGAAGATTAGACTAGCCGAGAAAACAGACATTGAACAAGTAATTACAGACAATGAGAGTTATAAAAAGGAAGTACAAGGTTCTACAGAAATGTCTAAGAAAACGACCAGGCTAGTTATTAACAGGCTCACTCACAACTGTAATCCCAGCACTTTGGGAGGCTGGGGCAGGAGGATCCCTTGAGGCCAGGAGTTCGAGACCAGGCTGGCCAACATAGCAAGACTGTTTCTATGGAAAATAAAAAAATTAGCCAGGCATGGTGGTGTGTGGCTGTGGTCCCAGCTACTTCTAAGGCTGAGGTGGGCAGATTACGTGAGCCCAGGAATTTGAGGAGACAGTGAGCTATGACTGCACTACAGCCTGGGTGAGAAAACAAGAACCTGGGGAGGAAGGGGAGGGAAGGTGAGGAGGGGAGGGGACTGGTATCACCCCATCTTCTTCTTTGTTGCTTCTTTCTTCCTTCTGCTTAGAAAGCCGTCCCCTTGACGGGAATGGCTAGAGTTGGCAAAAGATCTTTAGTCAGTGCCTTCAGGGTCACAGACCTCTAATTCTATTCTACTAAATACTGTAACTGGCAGTGATGGCACCAGGAGCCTAGATAGACCAGTGTACCATGTATTCCAACCCCTACACTCAAATTACTGAGAATAGTTTGGGGAGTACCCAGGCTTTCACATCTCTGGAGACAGTGATTGGTCTCTAGGCTATATCTTTACAGGTTTTCTTTTATTAGAACAGAAAGCTATAAATTCATGAGACCACCTTGGCTGTTGTCTCTAGTGTTTTTAGGCAATCCTCATGTCCAATCCTTATCAGGTCTCTTTCAAAGGCCCTGCAGGGGCTATTCCAACCGTCTTCTGCCTTTTTAGACACCCACCCATTGCTAGGCCCCTCACTCCTGGCACAAGACCTCATCAACCTGTTCACCAAGAAGGCTAGGAATTTGTAACACAAACCTATTTACCTGCTTTCCTCTTCATCTAAAATGTTATCTGGGTCATCAACTTAGCCTTATTCCTTCTCCTCTTTCAGGAGATACATGCCCACTTCTCTTTCTAATGCTCATCCTTCTACTTAGGTTCTTGATTTAACCCTCTCCTGCCTCCTCTGAGACCTCATTCCCTTGTTCCTCTTCAATCTCCCTTTCCTCTCTGATTCTCTGTGTGCTGCTTCTTTTTTTCTCTCCCTTAGTAATCACATCCATCTCCATACCTGCAGCTTCCAGAAACTACATCTCTGGCCAGAACTCAAAGCTGCTCTTACAACTGCCTATAAAGCACACTACCTGGATGCCCCATCGAAATCCAAATCCATCCCTTGTCCAAAACGTAACATTCCTCTTCCCCTTTAACAGCTCCTCCTTTGCCTTCCTGGTTACATTCCCTGGTTAAAAACCCAATGGTCTTCCTAGCTTCTCATACTCAAACCTTAGGATGCCTCTTTGATCCCTGCCTCACTTCCCATACACAGGCAGTAATGTTTGTTCTCGCACTCTACTCATACCTATCCATTTTATCCACATCACTGCAGTAACCTTCAAAGAGACCACCATTTTCTTTTCTCTGCTTCTGCTGACTCATTTCACATAGTTATTTTTCTAAAGGCCAGTCTGTTTATGGTGTCCCTTTCCTTCCAAAAAAATTTTCCATTGCCCACACTCAAGCACTGGAGGGCCAGAACATAATACTATTAATTAGTATTATTTTAACTAATACTAATTAATAGTAGTTATTAATAACATAACTACAACTTTAGTTAGTAAACATAACATACTAAAAGTAAAATAGTAAAACATAGTAAAAACATAGTAGTATTAATATAGTTAGTAAACATAACTACCACTAATAATACAAACATAGCCGGAAATAGGAAATAGTATTAAACATTTATCAAGCCACCCCTATCAGGCACCATCCCAAGTGCTTTCCACATACTAACCTACTTAAATATCTTGACAACATTATAAGATCAGCACCAGCAATACTCCTATTTTATAGATGCGGACATTAAGGCCCACAGAAGTCGGAGTAACTTGGCTAAAGTCACATAGCAAAAATTTTCTTAACTACAGATTTGCAGCTTTGAGTGCATTGAAGCTCGAAGTTCATTCATTCAATCAGAGCTCTATGTGACCCACTGCAGAGCCATCTGTGGGCAGACAATGAATCGCCAACCAATAGTCCCAGCCAGAGCAACAAATGCTATTAGGTAAATGGTGAAGCAGGCGTTCCTGATGAACTGCTGGTCTCCTCTGCCAAAAGATGGAACAACTCACTAGGTGACCCAGAGAGACTGGCAAGCCTAACAGGTTTAAAGAATCAAAAGTCAGGAAGTCTAGAGATAACTCTCTCTTTTCCCCATGCTACTTCGTCTATCCATAAAACCGAAATAGTCTCTTTCTTGGACTTCTTGGGAGGAAAACTGTCCTCTCTGTGCGTCTCACCTGATGTTCCTCATGGGAGAAGTGACTTCTCTCACACTGGTGCTACTGGGGAATGGTCACTGCATGCACGCTGCCCAGTGCCATTAGCAATGAAGCACAGTGATGAAGAGCATGGCCTCGGAAGCCAAACTGCCAGTTTGAACCCTAACTCTATCATTTGCAAACTGCATAACTCACGGAAAGTTTCTTAACCAAACTGTACCTTAGTCGCCTCATCTATAATACTACCAGAGTAGAGGTGCCAATTAAAAGAGTGCCTACCAGAAAGGAAACATTCAGTAAGTATTAGTTATTACCACTGTAATTTGGACTTTCACAAGAGACCTGCCTCACATCTCATCTGTACTCATGCTGCTTCTGTGCACTAAGCCTAGTGAGTCAGGCTCTGCCCCTGTGGAGGAAAGCCTGAAACCAGCCCAGTGCCTCTGCCTGGCCTGGGTGGGTAAGTTCACAATGAAATTTCAAAGAAATAAGAAGCCCATTTTAGATCTGGATCCAGGCCGTGTGTTTCTGTATCACTTTACCAGCCATACGGCTGACCCTTAGATGCCCCATGTGTATTTTTTTTTATTAGTCTGAACTCAAAGGGGAGAGAATGTGACTAACTTGTAGCTCCAAACCCTAACATCCAAAGATATGTGATATCTCTACTCCCAAAGAACATAAATTACACAAGACTAGAAATCGAGGCTGAAAGAATGTTTCTTAAATGGCAAGGGAAAAAGGGATACCGAAAAGGAAGCATGTATAATTCATATGCAGGAATATAAAGTATCCTCACAGGCCAGGCGTGGTGGATCATGCCTGTCATCTCAGAGTTTTGCGAAGCCAAGAGGGGAGGATTCTTTGAGCCCAGGTGTTCAAGACCAGCCTGGGCAAGAGAGTGAGATCCCATCTCTACAAAAAATTTAAAAATTAGCTGAGCCTGGTGCTACATGCCTGTATTCCCAGCTACTTGGGAGGCTGAGGAGGAAGGATCACTTGAGCCCAGAAAGCAAAGAGTGCAGTGAGCCATGATCATGCCACTGCAGTCCTGGGCTATAGAGGGAGACTCTCTCTCTAAAAAAAAAAAAACAAAAAAAATCCTTACATAGGCACTAAGTCATCAATGGAGAAAAGGGACATCAAGCAAAAATACGTAAGGGGCATGCTTATATGATGCCAACGTGTCCTTACATAAATGATACTGACAAGTTTACTGAGCATATCAGAATAAAAATAGTTTTTAAAGTTATCTCTGCAACTGTTTTACTAAAGAGTCACAGTTGTCTAAGGATTTGGAAAGCCCTGATTGGTTGACACCTTGAGGCGGCTTTTGGGGTAAATATTCCCCAGGTTCAGTTGCTGGGGACTGGGGCATTCTCTGTCAAGCACTTACTACAAAATTCCGCGTACTCAGCTGGCAGGAGGAAGGTCTGGGGGAGGATGTGAAAAGCCTTGAATCCATGTGTATGCTGCATTCGAATAATGTTTTTGTACAGTCGGTCCTTCCGGGTAAGTTCATAAGACCTAAAAAATCAAGTAAGTATTTCCATTCAGTAAACCATGACGCAGAATTTTCCTGCGTTACCACATTCTAAAGAGTTATAGTTCACAGTCTTAGACCAGTTAGTGAAGACAGTATTATATCCTAAACATATCACTGTTAATCCAAAGGCTTATTAATCATTTTTATCAAATGGGTTTTTTGGTCAGATTTTTTTCATTAAGATAAAATCTCCACACCATAAAATTTGCCCTTTTTAACGTGTAATTCTATGAGTTTGGACAAACACATACAATTATGTAATCATCACCACAATCAAGATAAACAACAGTTTCAACATCCCAAAAAGTTACCTTAAGTCCCCCTGTAGCGGACCCTCTCAATCACCTCCAGCCCCTGGGAAAACATTGATTTGTTTTCTGTCCTTATAATTTTGCCTTTTCCAGAAAGTCAAATAAGTGGAATCAGACAGTGTGTATCCTTTTGAGACTAGCTTCTTTCACAGAGCACAACTCATTTGAAATTTATCATTGTTGTTGTATGTATCAGTATTCTGTCCCTTTTCTTGCTCAGTAGTAATCCACTGTATAGATGTACCACAGTTATCCATTCACCAGTTGAAGGCATTTGTTGGGCTGTTTAGTTTTTGGAGATTATGAACAAGGTTGCTATAAAGCATTTCCATATGGATTTTTATATGAATGTACGTTTTTGTAAGTTTTACTGTAAACATAAGTTTTTATTTCTTTAGAAGTAGGACCGCTTCGTTGTTCAGTAAGTTGTTTTAGTTATTTATTGTTGTACAACAAATTACCTTAAAATACAGCAGCTTAAAATAACGATAAATATTTATGACCTCATAGTTTCTGGGGCCAGGAATGTGGGAGTGAGAGAGCTAGGTAGTTCTGTCCCAAGGTCCTTTATGAGGTTACAGTCAAGATACTGGCCAGCACTGCAGTCATCAGGCTCAATAGCGGATGGAAAACCCAACTTCCAGATGGCTCATCACTCATATGGGGCTGCCTGCCTGCAGGAGGCCTCAGTTCCTCCCCACATGAACCTTTACATAAGGCCAAGTGCCTTCAAGATGTGATAACTGGTTTCTCCCAAATCAAGTGATCCAAGAAAGTGAGCAAGAAGCTGTAATGTCTTTTACAATCTAGTCTCAGAAGTGACAGTCACTTCTGTCATATTCCACTAGTTAGAGGCAAGTCACTAAATCCAGTCAACACTCAAGAACAGAAAAATTAAGCTCAGCCTTTTGAAAGCAATGCCCAAGAATTTATGGACACATTTTACAATCACCACACAAGTATATGTTAAACTTTATAATAAACTGCCAAATGTTATTCTGAGGATATTGGAAAAACAAGCTCCATTTCTCCTGCTATATTCTGAGATACTGAGGAAAAACCAGAGCGTTTTTCCTACTCTGTAATCTCAATTCAACATAATCACTCAACACTTTAGACACCAAATGTGTGGGAGTTGCCCCACACACAAAGCAAGCAATCTTGCAGTGGGTGTCCTCTAATTCAACTCAATTTTGACCCTACCTACCTGGAGACAGTGTCAGTTCCCATAAGTTGAAGGCTCAGTCCCACAACACTGCCTCCTACTTCCAATGCCAATAGCAAGCCCCAAGTTGTTTTACCTGTGCTTCTAACCACCTGGCTGTAAATAGGGGTCCCTACAACTCCCTCTTTGGGTTCAATTAATTTGTTAGAGCAGCTCACAGAACTCAGAGCAACACTTATGTTTACTGGTTTATTTAAAAAGATATTACAAAGGATATAGAGGAAGAGATGCACAGGGCGAGGTATGAGAAAAGAGGCGCAGAACCTCTATGTGTACTCCGGGCACACTACTGGCCAAGAATCTCCATGTGTTCTGTTACCCAGAAGCTCTCCAAACCCAGTCCTTTGGGGGTTTTACAGAAGCTTCATTACACAAGCATAATTGATTGGGCACTGGTGACTAATTTAGCTTTCAGCCCCTCTTTCCTTCCTGGAGGCTGAGGGGTGGGCTGGAAGTCCTAAACCTCTAATCACGCCTTGGTCTTTTCTTGTAACCAGTTCCCATCCTGAAGCTACCTAGGGACTGCCAGGCACCAGTTAAGTCATTAGTATATAAAAGGACACTTCTCACTCTGGAGATTCCAAGGAGTCAAGAAGTTATATGTCAGAAAACACGAGGAAGACTAACTACATATTTCACAAGATCACAGTTATCCAGAGTGGCTATACCACTCTGCATTCCCGCCAGCAAAAGTGTTCCAGTTGCCATGCATCCTAGCCCACACTCGGTGTCTTCTGGTTTTTGTTTTTGGCCATTCTAATGGGTATATTGATACTTTGTATAGTTTTAATTTGTATTCCATTAATTACTAATGCTATTGAGCATTTTTCATGAGCATCTTTTATTTGCCATCCCTGTATCTTCTTTGGTGAGGCATCCATTCAGATATTTTACCCATTTTGAAAAATAAGTTGTTTGTTTCCTTATGATTGAGTTTTAAGAGTTTGTTATATATCCTGGACACAAATTCTTTATCAGTTACGTGTTCTGCAAATATTTTCTCCAGTCCATAGCTTGTTTTTTCATTTTATTAACAGTGTCTTTCAAACAGCAGATATTTTTAATTTTAAAAAAGTCAAATTTATCAATTTTTTCCTTTTATGACTGTGCTTCTAATGCTGTATCTAGGAATCCTTTGTCTAACACAAGACTGCAAAGGTCTTCTCTACTCTATGTTTTCTTCTATAAGTTTTACAGTTTATGTTTTATTTTTAGGTCTATGACCCTTATTTCAAATGGGTTTTTAAAAATTGATTCACAAGTATAAAAATCTATTCTAAAGCAGATTTCAAATATAAGTAAACAACAAAAAAAAAGTTTGACTGTTGATAAATATATCCAAAATTTCAGGTTATAAAAACCGAACCTGTGAAAGAAATTCCAGCTCCAAAAGCTTCAACAGAGTCTGTACTATTCACTATTATAAATCATTATAAAATATTTTAGGAACCCTGTGTGTTTTACTTTAATGGATTATTTAATTCATGATTCTCTAATAGTATAAAAACATTTGGATTAATCAGGTAGTGAAAAAAACACCAGTACTCCAACGAAAAGCAAGCTCGCAGACCAAAGCATTCTGGAAGTTTTTATACCACAGGTATCTACAGATGTGACCTTCTGAGAAACATAACATGACAAAAAAAATTCTGAGTTAATTCTAAGTAGAATGTAAATTGAGAAAGATTAACTACTAAAACATCAGAATTTCTGAGATGCTTTCTTAATTTGTTTTTACGGGGAAAAGCATTTAGCATATTTTTAAAAAAGGACTGTCCAGGAAAATCAAACACATGGTTATCTAATTCATATTGGTAAATCTATTGCCGTACCAATAACTGTCCAACCTCTCATGTAACTATGTGGAACTCATATCATCACTAGCACCATGGGCCTGAAATGACCCTCCTGGATGGGATGCAAGACAAGCCTTAACTTTAGAGTATAATGATCCTATTACAGTAAAGACCCAGGTTAGGAACCCCGTTGAGAACTTAACTACATCACTGAGAGATGGATATAGAAGAGGCAAAGTTATAAAGAAAATCAGGAAAATTAGCACCTTAAAACCAGGGTAGTAATTACTATTATATCAGGGGTACATTCTTGTGTACAGTACTCCAAAAAGGCACTTTGGTTAGCCTCGACTGGACTCACTGGTCTATGATTTGTTCCACTCCTTCAAAATCAACTAAGAACCTTTGTGGTAATCATTAAAAACTTATTCAACCTGTTCCACAGTTCAGATTCCTTTCTATGATTTCAAAAACTGCTTTGTCAAATTAGGTACCACAAACATTTCTTTCTTATCTATGGCCCTCTTCTGAAATCCAGAGCAGAGGTACTCAATTTTTAGTGCACATAAGAATCACCTAGGGAACTTCCTAAAAAATGCATGTGAGACCCAGGTCTCACCTCTCAAAATTCTGGGATGAAGCCCAGGATTCTGCATTTTAAACAAGTACCCCAGAAGATTCTGATACAGACAGTCCAGGACCCACACTAACCGCTGATTTAATCTACAACAGTAATTTCCTAACTTCCCCGTTACAAATTACCTCAATGCTTTTTAAATATATAGCTTTCCAGGTACATATTTACCTGGAAAGGTAAGGTACCTAGAAAGTGCTTAAATATACACCTTCTCTGGAGATGGTAAATTCCATGAATCTGCAATGGGACCTGAGAATGTATATTTTGCAAATGTACCCTAGGTAATTCTTATCATTAGAGAATTAGAAACACTGAACCAGAGGGTAAGGAAAAGAATGCATTCTCCTACAGATGCCCCACATCAGTGGTTTTCAAACTTCTTTGCTTGGTACATCCTAGAAGAATTTGGGGAAACTATATATCCTCTTGCATGTTTAAGCTGACATGTAAAATTTTTCATCATAAATTTAAATTGTTCCAAATAACCTGATGAATGATAGATATTACATTAAGACAAACTTATAACACCAACCTTTCTTTTTCTTTTTTTTTTTTTTTTTTTAGAGACAGGGTCTCTCTGTCTTGCCCAGGCTGGAGTGCAGTGGCACAATCATAGCTCACTGAAGCCCTGACCACCCCAAACTCAGGTGATCCTCCCACCTCAGCATCCCAAGTTGCTAGGCACATGCCACCATGCCCAGCTAAAATTTTTTTTTTTTTTAGAGCCATGGTTTTGCTGTGTTGCCCAGGCTGGTCTCCCAAGGGCTCAAGCAATCCGCCTGCCTCAGCCTCCCAAAGTGCTGGGGTCACAGACACGAGCCGCCGCACCCAGCCAACACCACACTTTTAAGTATACTGAAGGGAACCCAAATAACATAAAGACTCAATACCTCATTTTTTAAATGTCATTAAAGGAAAAGCTTTCTGTCAGTAAAATTTTCACTTTTTAAAATATGCTTTTTAATGAAGTTAACATATGTACAGAAAAGTATACAAAGTACAAGGCAGGGCATACTGAATTTTGACAAAGTGAACACACCTGTGTAACCACCACTCAGGTTGTGTATAGAACATTCCCAGCATGCCAGAAAAGCCTCCCTTAGACCACACAGACACTATCCTCCAGTCACTCTTAATTCTTCCATTTCATTTCCCACAAACAACAGGTTAGCCTAACATATTTAATACTTGTCTTTTACATCATATCATACCTTCTCTACAGCAAAATTACACATAGGAATTGAAATATAATATTTTTAATTCCCTGTGATCATAAGGCTATAACTGTTTATATATACATAACTGATTATCATTGCAAGTATTGTAGTATATACAATTCATCCAAACACCAATGACACTCAATTCTGTGAACTCCTTCCTAATTATACATCAAAAATCACAAAATGATCAGTCATTAAAATTATGTTTAATGATCTATCAGCTAATAGCTAGATTATATCATCCTTCAATTATTTTAAAAACAAAGAAATAGAAACTACCATCATGCAAAAAGGATTTGTTATGCTGTTACTAGAATTCAATTAGACACCAATTTTTTTCTACCTTTCTTTGGAACCCTGAAAATTTCTACACCTAAGGACAACATACCAGACTAAGATTCTAGGTGAGCCATTCTTTAATAAAAGTGAAAAAACAGTAACTGTGAAGGGGAAGTAAGAAATGCAAACCCATCATCATGAGGTACTCCCAAGCAGCTCAATTTTAGGAAAGAGAATCACAAACTATCTCCTTTAAAACCATCCATGTCTACATAGCCCTTAGAAAGTATTCACGCATGCTCAGGGATATGAACACAACAGTTTGATTTGCAGAGTGCTGTTCTGTACCAGAAAAATTTCTTCTGGCCAGGCGTGGTGGCTCATGCCTATAATCCTAGCACTTTGGGAGGCCAAGGCGGGCAGATCATTTGAGGTCAGGAGTTTGAGACCAGCCTGGCCAACGTGGTGAAACCTTGTCTCTCCCAAAACTACAAAAATTAGCCAGGCATGGTGGTGCAAGCTTGTAATCCCAGCTACTGGGGAGGCTGAGGCAGGAGAATTGCTTGAACTCAGGAGGCAGAGGTTGCAGTGAGCCAAGATCATGCCACTGCACTCCTGCCTGGGTGACAGAGCGATACTCATCTCAAAAAAAAAAAAAGTCTTCTTCTACTTCATTTTCTTCTCCCTCTTCTTTAAGGACATTAATTACCTCTGCTGGCTACATGCCCCAACGTCATGTACCTTTAAATGAAGCAAAGCAGCTACAAAGAGCATTACCTGGGAAAGTGATTAACTTTTTGTGCTTCAGAGAGGGTGCGCAGTAAGAAGGGCTTCAGGTGGGATCCTGTCCACATTAGGTTATAGTCAGTGCTGCTTGGGTGAACCTGAGGGCAGACAGAAAAACAACAGGCAAAAAAACATCAGACATACCCCTTCTCCAGGAAAAGCAATGGCAGAAAAAGCCACAGTGATTTTTTCATCCTTAGTGTACTCATGGGGGTGGCCCAATTAGTACATGAGCCTAGTGAGACAAAAGCAGTGTATTGCAGAACAAGTTTAAAGAATAGAAGGGTTGGGCAAATCCCAGATGCAGTAACCAAAATAAATTAACCCTTCTATAGAAGTCCATGATGTCTCTTAATATTCTTGTATTTCTTTCTCAGGCTGTCCTTATCCTTGCAGATACTGAGTATGAAGTGCTGATCAGAGATAAACTTTATAGGAGTACACCAACTTAGAATTCACGCATTCATCCATTAAAATTCTTTGGTCCATTAATTCAACAATGAGGCACCATGTTAAGTGCTAGAAATAAAACAGCAACAAGACAGGATACAAACTGGTATCAGAACTTCCTTCATGGCCAAGTGTGGTGGCTCATGCCTGTAATCTCAGCACTTTGGGAGGCCGAGGTGGGAGGATCATGTGAGCTCAGGAGTTTGAGACTAGACTAGCAACACAGTAAGACCCTGTGTCTACAAAATAAAAATTTTTTTTAATTAGCCAGGAGTGGTGCCATGCACCTGTAGTACCAACTACTTGGGCGGCTGAGGCAGGAGAATCACTTGAGCCCAGGAGTTCAAGGCTACAGTGAGCTATGATCATGCCACTGTTCCCCTGCCTGGGTAACTCAGTGAGACTCTGTCTCTAAAAATAAAAAATTTTAAAAAAAAGAACTTCCTCAAAATGTCTCTTACAAATCTCAAGCAAGGAACCAGACTTTTATCAATTGTCACAAAGTATCTATGGTGGAAGTCTGTTCAGCCTTTTTGCCTGTCCTTTTTGATGTTAACATTCCAACCTTCCAACTTTCTTTGGAGAATGACTTACTCCCTGATTTTCAAGAACCTGCCAATCACCCACCCATCCCCTCCCACAAGGAGTGGATCCAAACCCAAGCTAGGCCAATCATTCTATCTCCAGAATGTGATTTTTGAGCAAGGAAAGGCAAAAGGACAATGAATGGAGTCCAGCCATGTGAATGGCAGTGACTTGAGAAGATGATCTTCAAGATTCCTGTTCCTAGATCCCTGGGGCTGTCCTGGTCTCTCTCCTTCCAAATGGCTGCCTTTTCAGCTTTTTCTCTGATTCTGCTGGTCCCCTCTGTACACCATTCTGAAAAATCCCTTTTGGTTTTTTGTTTGTTTGTTTGTTTGTTTGTTTGTTTTTTGAGACAGAGTCTCACTCTGTCGCCCAGGCTGGAGTGCAGTGGCGTGATCTCGGCTCACTGCAACCTCCACCTCCCAAGTTCAAGCGATTCTCCTGCCTCAGGCTCCTGAGTAGCTGGGACTACAGATGCACGCCACCATGTCCAGCTAATTTTTGTAGTTTTAGTAGAGACAGGGTTTCACCATGTTGGCCAGGATGGTCTCAATCTCCTGATCTCATGATCCACCCGCCATTTCAAGTTAAACAAAGTCCATTTCAGTTGCCTGCAAGCAAAGAACCTTAACTGGGTATCAGACAATTCCTTATAGGCAACTGTGCCCCTAGCCGAAGCCCAAGAACAAGCAAGAAAAAAAATTTTTCTAAAATCATCTGGAAACATTTTCCATGTATCGCAAGCAGAAACTAGTAAAGCCACTCTGAAATTCAATCTGAGTTATGGATCATCACTAAGCATTGGTCCCATGTAATTCCTAGAGTTGGCCCTGTTAGCTGGTAAAGTCAGTTAGGTAGCTAGGATTTTCAGCTTATGAGGAGATCAGGTGAGGTAGTAAAAATAAACTTACTTCATGAAATCCATGTGCTGTCAGAATGCTGCGTACTAGGCGACTGTCCGTTCGTACAATCTTATAAGACAAATGATAACGTTCTAAAGAAAACCAGAATCAAGTTCAGTAACTAGAAAGTTCATTGTAAAAACAAAAATAAACTGTAACATGGTGGCTTAACTCACTCAATAACATTACATGCTACCATTAAAACGATTACAAGTAAGTTGAGCATATTTTGGACCATGAGTTCTTAAAATGAGACTCACTGGAGGTCATTAGACATGGATGGGGGAAAAAAATCGCACCTTGGTTTTCACTAGTTTCTAGATGAAATTTAACAATGGCTTCAATTAGGATTTTAAGCAACAAAACAGGCAGTATTAACATTTTCTGTGACCCTGCCACCAATAGACATCAGATATTTTAATATTATTTTAGTTATAATTATCTCAAAATATCACTTATTCTCATAGTATTTAAAAATTATAGTAGTTAATAGACGTTCACTAGATTGTGCTATTTAATACACTAATAAAAAAGCACGTCACAATTTCTTAAAAAGTATTTTAATTACTGTATTTCAACACAATGTATTTCCTTTGTAATTATTTACTTTTTTAAAATCTATTTTAAAATATTCTTCTGCGAAGAGGCCCATAGGCTTCTCCAGACTGCCAAAGGGATCTATTGTACCAAAAAGGTTAAAAACCCCTGCTCTAGATAGCCCTCTGTATCCTCTAATGCTGATTACCAGTACATCTTAGACCAGAGGTTAGAAACTGGAAGCCCAAGGATGAAATTCAGCCTGTAGACATGGTTGGTTTGTTTCTCATGGTGCTCTAAAAACAAAATTGAATTCATTGTTTAGCTTCTGAAATGAAAAGAATTCATATAAAACTCTAGATTTCTAGGCTTCTCTTAAAAAACCTGGAAACCTGGGCTTTCTTCTCTCCAGTGGCAAGAATCAGCTGCAGAACTGCAACTGCCCCATTCGGGTCAGGCCACACTCTTCAGTTCAGCACAGGACCTGGCCTGCTTCACTCAATCACATTTCCTGCCAGGGCCAAGTAAGCGTTTGTGCTTGTGACCACTACGGGAGAGGAAAGTCTGAAACCATGTGAGATTTCAATATATTTACTCTGGACCACTGAATTAGATCTCTTTCTATGCACCACTACTAACTGAAAAAGTTAGCTAAGAATTCTGCAGAAGAATTTTTTTAGAGGACTTCATATTGAACGATTCCTGAATTGAACAATTCTGAATGATACAGACACTCATGGACAGACTCTAGAACAATATTCGGCCTCTACAGTCAAAGACAACAATTTCCTTTTCAAGTTTATGTGAAGATATTCATAAATCTCTGCTGCTACTTACTCAGCACTGGCAGGAACACCATGCAAAGCAGACACAGGAGGATTAACATTTAAAATGTCAGTCGCTTCGTTCTTTTCATTCTTGTGGCAAACTTTCAAAGTCAAGTAACAGTGTTATCCCAATGATCAGTCACTATTACTTTGTCTTTGCAGTATCATTATAAGAAGCACTGCAGAATCATGTGGGAATAACAAGATAGGCTTAGAATATCTTCCAATGTCAAAAAAGGGAAATACTCAAAATCTGATTAGGGACATGTCACTAAGAGCTTAAAAAGGCTCTCGAGGGCCAAGTTTAAGACAATTTGAACATAAAAATGAATAGTGACAGAGATGGATTATAATGTACTTATAAAAGAATCCATGTATTCACACTGATAAGGAGTTGAGAGGGAATATGGGTTTTCTTTCGCTGCTGTGACAAATTACGACACATTTGTTGTTGTAAGGCAAATTTATTGTCTTACAGCTCTGTACATCAGAAGTCGAACACAGGTCTCACCAGGCTAAAACCAAGGAATTGGCAGAGCTATGTTCCTTTCTGTGGGCTTTCCTTCCCTTTTCCATTCCTTGTCTTATGGCTTATGGTCCCCTTCCTCTATCTTTAAAGTCAACCATGGTTGGGTGTAGTCTTTTTCACATCACGACACTCTGGCCTCTTCTACTTCCTTCTCCCACTTTAAAAAACTCTTGTGATTACACTGGACCCAGTTGGATAGTCCAGGATAATCTCCTTATCTTAAGGTCAGTTGATTAGCAACTTTAATTCCATCTACAATCTTAATTCACCCTATGCCATGTAAGATAACATATTCACAAATTCTGGAAATTAGAAGGTAGACATCTTTAAGGGACCATTATTCTGCCTACCACACAAGAGAAAGCTATTATTTACAGAGAATCCAGCTAATAAATGTAGAAGGAAAGATAGAAATGAAAAATCACCATTTTACAAAAACTGTAAGAGTAAATGATTCAAATAAGAATCAGTGGATACCAATAGGGAGAGGCTATTAGGGAATAGGACACGCATACAGCTCAAAATATCTTACCAGAGGATGCTTATAACAAAGGGGAAAGGCACCTTTACAATGAAGCCATCTGGTGAACACAGTCTTAACCAAATGATCAAATGTGCCATCACCAATACTGCAAAATAATGGCATCACATACTTCCAAATGTTATACACTGGGTGATACGGTTTCACTAAGCAATATTCCTACAGATTTTTAAAAATCTGAATTTAAACATGTAGGAACCATCAAACATGAATAATAATCAAATTTAAGGATATCCGTAAAACAATCAGTCTAAAATATTTTAAAATGTCAATGTCACGGAAGACAAAAAAAAAAAAGTCAAGGAAATGGCTGTACAGTAGACTAAAGAAATATGACAACAAAATGTAATATTTGATTGGATCCTGAATAGAAAAACAAAAAACCACTATAGAAGACTAAATTGAAACAAAGGGGAAATCTGCATAGATTAGATCTATGGATTAGATAATAATATTTTGTCAGTGACAGATCATTGTGCTTGTATAGAATATGCCCTTATTCTCAGGAGTCACAAGCTGAATAATGTATTAGGGCATGCAATATTTTACTAATTCTCAAATGCTTCAGAAAGAGAGAAGCAAATATGGCAAAATGTAAGTAATTGGTGATTCTAGGGAAAGACTATATGCATTCATTGTACTATTTTTGTAACTTGTCTGAAGGTTTTTAATGTTTCTAAATAAAATGTGTACAAAACTGAAAAACTATCTGGTCCTTTCACTGTGATAACCATGATCACTAACATCATTTTTGCACATGAAAAGTCAAAGCATTGTATCAGCCACACAGTGACTGCTAGAAATAAGGACTGAACCCAATTCTGTGCATGTTCTGCAGTGCTTGCCCCTCAGCGCCCAGCCACAGGGGAGGTGATCAGTAAGGTGTGTGAGAAAATAGAGAACAGTTACATGGGGAATGAGAGACAAGGGGGAATAATAACACATCTAGGCATGGTGGCTCAGGCCTGTAATCCCAGTACGATGGGAGGCTAGAGCTGGAGGACTACTTGAGACCAGGAGTTCAAGATCAGCCAGGGCAACACAGCAAGACCTTGTCACTACCAAAAAAAAAATTTTTTTTTAATTAGCCAGGTGGAGGGGTGGGCACCTATAGTCTTAGCTACTCAGGAGGCTGAGGTAGGAGGACTGCTTGAGCCCAAGAGTTCAAAGTTACAGTGAGCTATGATCACACCATTGCACTCCAGCCCAGGTGGCAGAGCAAGACCCTGTCTCTTAAAAAAAGAGAGAGAGACTAGCCTGGGAAACATGGTGAAACTCCATCTCTATTAAAAATACAAAATTTAGCTGGGCATGGTGGTGTGCACCTATAGTCCCAGCTACTCGGGAGGCTGAGGCAGGAGGATCACCTGAGCCTTGAAAGGTTGAGGCTGCAGTGAGTCATGATCAGGCCACCGCACTCCAGCCTGAGTGACACAGTGAGACCCTGTCTCAAAAAAAAAAAAAAGAGAAAGAGAGAGAGAAAGAGAATAAGTATGCCTCTAGAGTCAAACTAGGGTTCAAACCCTGGTTCTACTTCTTCCCTGTAGCCTTCAATAAATTGTTTAATTTCTCTATGATCCATTTCCTCACCTGTAAAATGGAATTGATAATAACAGTAGTTACTGCATAGGGTAGTGTAAGCACTAAATCAGTTAATACATGTAAAGCTACGAAACAATTATTCTACATAGCATAAATTATTTTTATATAGTACAAAAATAAATACATAGTAAAATAGTCATTAGTATATGCACTGTGCATAATTAATGATATATTTTATATAGCAAATTAAAAAATTAAAATGGGCCAGGCATGGTGGCTCACGCCTGTAATCCCAGCACTTTGGGAGGCCGAGGTGGGAGGGCTGCGTGAGGCCAGCAATTTGAATCCAGCCTGAGCAACATAGGAGACCCTGTCTCTACAAAATATAACTTAAAAAATTAGCCAGACATGGTGGTGTATGTCTCTAGTCCCTGCTACTCAGGAGGCTAAGGCAAGAGGGTTGCTTGAGCCCAGGAGGTCAAGGCTGTACTAGTGAGTTGTAATCATGCCACTGCACTTCAGCGTGGGTGACAGAGCAAGACCCTGTTTCAGGAAAAAAAAAAAAAAAAGTAAAATGCTATTATTATTATTTCTCCTACTCCTCCCCTAAAATAAAAGAAAAATACAACTGCCACCACACTCAGTGGCAAATCTGATTCTTACAGTATATAAGAAGTAAGCAGTGACAAGCCACTTCTAATCCATATCACCTAACTATAACCCAACTCCAATACATTGAACATGCTCCAAAAGAGTAGTGAAAGAAAAGAAGGGTGGAATGACAGAATGCAAAGATCACTGCTGGAGATTTTCAGTTCATATATACTCTGTGTCTGGTAGTCCTCTGTGTGCAATAAGGCTGGTGGGTAGTATATTTTAAACCAGAGGTTATAAATTGGTGACCCAACAACCAGACCCAATCTGTACTCATGATGCTTTAAAATAAAATTAAATTAGTTGCTAGCCATTGAAAATTGGAAAAATTCATATAAAAATCTAGATTTCTGGGCTTCTCTTAAGAAACCTGGTAATGATGGTTATTTTTATGTGTCAACTTGACTGGGCCACAGGATGCCCAGATACCTGGATAACATCATTTATAGGTATCTGTCAAGGTATCTCCAGAAGAGATGAGCATTTAAATACAGGGACTTAATAAGGCAGATTGCCCTCCCAAATGTGAGTGGGAATCATCTAATCCACTGAGGGCAAGAATAGATCAAAAGGGTGATTGGTTGAGCTCCCTCTCTGACTGACTGGTTGAGCTCGGACATAGACCTTCTCTGCCCTTGACACCCCTGGTTCTCAGGAATTCAGACTCGGAGTGGAATCTATACCACTGGCTCTCTGGCTCATAGGCTTTCAAACTGGACCACCAACTTCCCAGGGTCTCCAACTTGCAGATGGTAGATAATGGGACTTTTTAGCTTACATAATTACATATACCAATAACCTTATAACAACATTCATTCCTCCCTTCCCCCTCTCGGCCTCCTTGTATCCTATTGGTTCTATTTCTCTGGAGCACCCTGATAAACATGTACCTGGGCTTTCTCTCCTATAACAAGAACTCTGACTAACATGCCTAGGCTTTCTCTCCCATGACAAGAGTCAAATGGAAGATTGTAACTGTAAACTGAAGCTGCCCAACTGCCTAAGAAAGAACCACCTCATCCCATGTTTTCTCCTGTATAAAAACACGAGGCAGAGCACAGTCCTCCTTGACTACTAGCAAACTGCCAAATATCCTATTTCTAGGCCTCTTAACAAGCATCACATCGGTTCCACCACAGAAAAGACCATAGAATTTCCTCTTCTCCAACCACTCACATGTGCCCCTAGAGGCAACTTGAAGTGCTAGGACCCCTAGCAAGTTCCAGGACTGACCACAGCAGAGCAAATGAAAACAAACCAATAATCTAACTGTCAACACAGCCAAGTACCTAGAGAGTAGTGAAACGCCTTAAAGGGTTTAAACAAAAATAGCATGGGAAATCAGGATAAAGATAAAGCTGACATTTTTGACTTGTACAACACAAAAATAACTCCCTTAATGGCAACATAGTGTAGCTGTACCCTAGTATCAGAAAATTAGGTTACCTAGGATTAGGATTAGGATATCTGTGCTGTAGAATATGTGTGACTAATAGCACTTGAAATGTGCCTAGTTGGACAAAGGAACTGAATTTTTAATTTTATTTAACTTTAGTTAATTTAAATTTAAGAATGAATACTTGATTCAGTTACTGGAAATCCTATTTTAAACAATTTGCCTGTGGGGAGGGGAAAGAATCAATTGAGTATATGAATTTACTTTTTCAACTATAAAAATTATAAAATCTAAATATAGACCTAATATTCCCAGTGAAAATTTTGCAGCAAATTGAGATGCTCTGTTATGTTAAATATATACTAGATATAAAATACCTTATTTATTTATATTGAGTAAATGTGAAAATGATAATATTCTGGAAGATATTGGGTTAAATAAAATATTTTAAAATTAATTGCACCTACCTGTTTCCTTTTACTTTTAAAAAGAATTTCCTACTAGAAAATTTCAAATCACGTATATAGCTTGCATCATACATCTATTGCTAGTATATGCAAATACAAACTTACTAAACAAATACATTTAGGAGCAAATTACAAAAACAAATGCTTCATTCTAAGAGAAGTTTACTTTAAGCTGAAAATACCTATGTTGTCTCTAAAATACAATTCCATTTACACATTTAAAGTACACACAATTTGGGGAAAAAAACAAGGTTATAATGAAAAAAAGCCACATTCCTGGAATATTTCACAAATAAAACATGAGAAATCATATTGTACCAAAAACATTAATAGTGAATTCAATGAAACATGTCATAAAGAGAAAAAACAAAGCTGGCATCTAACACGATGAGATCAACAGAAGGTAACTATTGCCCCAGATACACTTCTCAGGGGGATTTAACCACAGGCTTATGATCTGAACAGATCTGTGTCAGCTATTTAAGAGAGCCAAAAAGAAAAAAAAAAGTTACAGACTGAGAGTATTTAACAATGCAGAAAACTGAAGCAGCAACTAGTAAAAGTCATTCAAATTGTTATTTTCATTAAGGAAGGTGAAGAAAATTATTAAGCCACAAGGAACTAGGAAAGATACAGAAAACTCAAAAACACAGAATTTGAGAAAAGTTTAGCGGCTTTTTCTTTAATCACAGGAATGTGTAAAGAAGAAGACTTATGGATCCTAAAAAATAGTAATTGCTTAAATAGATGACATTGATATTATTTTCCAATAAATGTTAGGTATTCTAAAAAAGAAGGCTCTGCCTATTGTCATAGAATACATCGATTACTTTATGTGACAAACAGACCAAAAGAAGTATGTTTGGGGGGAATATTTGTTTTTATCCACCTTTAAAATTTTGGCTCAAATCATATTTAGAGGGAGTTTCTCAACAAGGGGTCTTCAGTTACTCAGCCTTCAGAGAATATGAATGAACCACATCCCTTTAAATGGTAACCTAGCAACTTGCTGAGGGGATTAGAACACAAGGATCCTTGGGGAGGAAGGAGGATTCACATCCCAGAAGCAACGCTAACAGTCCTCTGAACTCCTGACCTATTAAGGGACAAGACAAAAGTCATTTATAAGCAGAACAGATCTTATTCAATCAGTAAAATAAGCAACCCAAGTCCTGAGCGCCTATTATGTGTCAGACATTAAATGATCTCATGTAATCCTCACAATATCATATTCTCTCTGTTTTACTAATAATTTTACTAATAATGAAACTGGTTAAGATTTTACTAATAATGAAACTGGTTAAGAGAGTCTAAGTCACTTGCTCAAGACTCCCAGCTAAGAAGTGCCAAAGCTGGGATTTGAACCAATGGCTGAGAACCCAAGTGTACACTCTTTCCACTATACCACAAGACAGTTCTGATCCACAGTGTTATAACCTTTGAAGATGGCTACAGACTAACACCAGGGCTCAGAGCACTGCTTAAAATCCAAGAGGCACAGAGATAAGTGAAATTGATAATATACAAACAATGCAGAAAAGAGAAAGCAAAAGGTGGATTTTTAAAGTTGGGTCTTTAAAATTATCAACAAAGCCAGATGCAAATTCTCATACCTATAATCCCCACACTTTAGGAGACTGAGCTGGGAGGACTGCTTGAGGCCAGGAGTTCAAGACCAGCCTGGGCAACATAGTGAGACCCCCATCTCTACAAAAAGCTATTTTTTTTTTTTAAATTAGCTAGCCATGGTGATGTACACCCACAGACCTAGCTACTCAGGAGGCTGGGGCAGGAGGACCACTTGAGCCCAGAAGTTTGAGGCTGCAGTTAGCTAGCATTGCACCACTGCACTCCAGCATGGGTGACAGAGTGAGACTTTGTTGCTAAAAAAAAAATAAAATAAAAATGATCAATGAAATTGACAAACCTCTAGCTAGACTAAGGAAAAAAGAGAAAAGACTGAAATAAGTGAAAGTGGGGACATTATTACAGACCTTACAGAAAATAAAAGGATTATAAAAGAATACTATGAACAACTGTATGCAAACAAGTTAGATAAGCTAAATGAAATGGACAAATACTTAGAAACACATAAACTACCAAAACTGACTCAAGAAGAAATAGGAAATATGAATAGACCTACAACAAGCAGAGGTTGAAGGGAACCCATTCTATGAGGCCAGACAAAGGCATCAGAAGAAAACTATAAACGTTCAACAAAATACTAGCAATTAGGCCAGGGGCAGTGGCTCATGCCTATAATCCCAGCACTCTGGGAGGCTGAGGCGAGTGGATCATGAGGTCAGGAGTTCAAAACCAGCCTGGCCAACATGGTGAAACCCCATCTCTACTAAAAATACCCGGGCGTGGTGGCACACACCTATAATCCCAGCTACTCGGGAGGCTGAGGCAGAGAATTACTTGAACCCGGGAGGTGGAGGTTGCAGTGAGCTGAGATTGCACCACTGCACTCCAGTGTGGGTGACAGAGCAAGACTCCATCTTAAAAAAAATAAAATAAAATACTAGCAATTATACACTCTGACAAAGTGGGATCTATCTCAGGAATATAAGGGAGATTCAATACAAAAAGTCCCTCAATGTAATGTACCACATTAACAGGATGAAGGGGGAAAAAGCATTTCAGTTGATGTGGAAAAAGCATTTGACTAACACCTTTTCATGATAAAAACACACAACAAACTAGGAATAGAAGCAAACCTTCTCAACATGACAAAAGACATTTACGAAAAACCCACAGCTAATATCATACGCATAGAAAACAGAAAGCTTTCTTCCTATGATCAAAAACAAGACAAAGATGCCCTCTTTCTATTCAGCATTGTACTAGAAATTCTAGCCAGAATAATTAGGGAAGAAAAAGAAATAAAAGGCATCCAGGTTGGACAGAAGAACTAAAATTCTCTCTGTGTGCGGATAACATATTATATGCAGACAAACCTAAACACAAAAACTATTAGAGCTAATAAATGAGTGCAGCAAGGTTTCAGGATACAAGATCAATATACAGAATTCAGTTATATTTCTATATACCCAAAAATGAAATAACCCAAAAATGAAATTGTGAAAACAATTCTATTTACAATAACATCAAAAAGAACAAAATATTTAGGAATAAATTTAATGAAGAGGGTACAAGACTTGTGCACAGAAAACTATAAAACTGTGATGAAAGAAATTAAAGAAGCCCAAAAAATTGGAAAGACATCCCAGGTTCACAGAAGACTTAACATCATTAAGATGGCAACACCCTCAGAAGTGATTATAGATTCAATGCACTCCCTATCAACATTCCAACAGCCATTTTTGAAGAAATGGAGAAGCTGATTCTAACATTCATATGGAATTGCAAGGGACCCTGAATGGCCAGAGATCTTGAAAAAGAACTATATTAGAGGACTTACAATCTCAATTTCAAAACTTAATACAAAGGTATGGTAATCAAAAGAGTGTGTTGCTAGCATAAGGATAAATGTATAGTTCAATGAAATATTAAGAGTTTATAAGTAAACCCATACCTCTGTGGTCTACTGACTTTCAACAATAGTGCCAAGACCATTCAGTGGGGAAAAGAACAGTCTCTTCAACTAATTGTGCTGAGACAACTGGATATCCAAATGCAAATGAATGAAGGTGAACCCTTACCTAACTCTACATTAAAAAATTAACTCAAAATGGATCAAAGACTATTTAGCCCTAAATATAAGAGCTTAAACTAAAAAACTCTTAGAAAAAAGCACAGGGATCATGACCTTGGGTTAGGCAATGGTTTCTTAGATATGACACAAAGAATATAAGCAACAAAAGAAAATGGGTATCATCAAAACAAAAAACTTTTGCTCATGAAAGAACTTTAACAAGAGAGTGAAAGACAATTCACAGAGTAAGAATATTTGTAAAATATATATGTTGTCTAACATCCATAACATACAAAACTCTTATAATTCAACAACAATAAAGACAATCCAATTTTTAAAATGTACAAAGGACTTGAATAGGCCTTTCTCCAAAGAAAATACAGAAATGGCCAAAAAGTACATAAAAAGATATTCAATGTCATTACTCATTAAGGAAATGCAAATCAAAACCACAGCCAGATACCACATCACATTCACCGGTATGGCTATAATCTAAGAAACAGAAAATAACAAATGTTAGTGAGGATGTGGAGAAACTGGAACCCCTATATATTGTTGATGGGAATTAAAATGGTGCAGCTGCTATGGAAAACAGTTTGACATGGAGTAAGTTAAACAAAGAATTACCATATGACCTAGCAATTCCATTCCTGGGTATACCCCAAAGAATGAAGATAGGTGTCCAGACAACTTTTCCATGAACACTCATAGCAGCACAAGTCACAACAGACAAAAAGTGGAAACAGGCCAGGCACAGTGGCTCATGCATGTAACCAAGGCAGGATTGCTTAAGGCCAGGAGTTTGAGACCAACATAGGCAACACAGTGAGACCCTGTATCTAAAAAGTAAATAAATTTTAAAAATAAAATTTTTTAAAAAGGTGGAAACAAAAAAATGTACATCAACTGATGACTGGATAAACAAAATGTGGTTTATCATTGGAATGCATTCATTAGCATATACAACGGAATGTTATTCAGCTATAAGAAGGAATGAAGGACTGATATATACTCCAACATGGATGAATCTCGAAAACATTATGCTAAGTGAAAAGAAGCCCACCAAAAAAGGCCATATATCACATGACTCCATTTATATAAAACATCTAGAATATGCGAATCTATAAAAACAGAAAATAGATGAGTGGTTGCCAGGGACTGGTGGTATGGGGGCTGGGGATACCTGCTTAATGGGTATCCGCTGTACTTTGGGGATGACGAAAATGTTCTGGAACTAGACAGTGGTGATGGCTGCACAACATTGTGAATGTACTAAAAAACAAGGACTTGTACACTCTAAAATGGTTAAAATGGTAAATTTTGTTATGCATATTTTACCACAATAAAAAAAATAAACACATGCACACATTATTCCAGGAAAAAAAAAATCAGAGGAAAAACATAAGCAGAAAACAATTTAAGAAATTATAATATTTGAAGTATAACAACTCAATTGATTTTTCTCATGGCCAAGGCCCTTTCCCTATATATATGTCATATCAACTTCTTTAAGACAAGGATGTCTGGGCCATGCCCACAGCTCCGTCCTCTGTGGGAGAGGTTATACCCACCTCCAATTACTCTAATATTGTTGTCCTTTGTAAGAATAGCGTCGGCATGGAATACCAAAACTGGAATTCTCCTACAGCCTCCAGTCCACATGATGCATGGATGATCCCTATAACGACAACAAAGCCTTCATTAATTTACAGCTCAAAATCCGAACTAACTGCTGATGCAGATTACTATGGTTTGTTGCTTAGCAAGTTTCCCCTTCCTTCTGGAATACAAATCCCAAATATCCTGTGGGAAATCACATCTCCCATTCTTAGCTGTGTGTTTAAAATTAACTCTATTTCTGGTCCAGGGATGGGCCTTGATTGGTTTCAGCCAATCAAGATATTTCATCATTCAGTATAGTTAGTGGTTCAGAGATAGGCACATAAACCAATTGGAGCCCATGAGTTTAAGGAGACATGTTCTGAGACTCTGAAAAAGCAATGGTTTCTTTCTCTTCTGTAATGGCTACAGATGATAGCCTGTCTTCTTCTTGATGGTATAGGATGAGAATGAGAAGTCTGGAACATCAACAACCATTTTGTGACCTTGAGGGAAGAGCTTGTAGCTGTTGGTGAATGAGGAAGTCAGCAGGAGGTTGACTGAAGAGATCCTGGGCGTTAAAGTGGGAGTTTCAGAATCAAGATATGCCTGAATGAGTGAACATACTCTCTTTATTACTTACGACCATTTGGATTATGTTGTAATCCTTTGCACACATCAAGAATCCTGACTGATGAGTTCACAATAATTTACATACTCCTTTTACATGCCATAGTCCATTTTCAAGCTAATTTAATGATGCATCCTAAGATTCTGAACTAGGACCTCTGAATACAGTATCCCAATTAAAATCACGTATTTTAAAGGAAACCCATGCTAAATGGAACAACATATATTTTCCTCCAGTATAAAACCACAGGGGAGAAAAAGACCTCTGACTTTATTCTTTTTCCCTATCCTCAGGAAATCTCAGCTTAATTTTAGGCTGATGAATATTTATTCACAGATTAGGAAAATCTTCACCCTCATTTGGGCAGGGAGATAGGAAGAGAAATAAAATTAAATGAACTGAGTACCTACTATGTGCCAGGATTTAAACTAAGAGCTTCATATGTCACTTAATCCCCTTGCCCATACTATGAACTAAAGAAAAACTGTCTCAGAAAGGTTAAGTAACCTGCCTAAGGTCATACAGCTGGTTAAGTAAGGGACGAGGTATTTGAACCCAACATCTGTATTCTTTCTACTATCTGCTTCCCTAATCGCATTTCAGCAAAGTTCTATATATTGGATACCTTGAATTCAATTATTTGGGAACTTAAACTGATCAATTCCCTAAATGCAATACAATCCAGTTGGCCAAGATTCACTCGACTCTTAAAAACTCACATAACCACATCCCTTAACAAAGGTCATACCACAAATCTCAGGGCCAAGTCAGCCCCTCCCAATCCAACTTTAAAAAGATCCACACTTGGGCTGGGCACGGTGGCTCACGCCTGTAATCCCAGCACTTTGGGAGGCCGAGGCAGGCAGATCACGAGGTCAAGAGATCGAGACCATCCTGGCCAACATGGTGAAACCCCGTCTCTACTAAAAATATAAAAATTAGCTGGGTGTGGTGGCATGTGACTGTAGTCCCAGTTACTAAGGAGGCTGAGGCAGGAGAATCAGTTGAACCCGAGAGGTGGAGGTTGCAGTGAGCCAAGATTGCGCCACTGCACTCCAACCTGCCAACAGAGCAAGACTCCATCTCAATTTAAAAAAAAAAAAAAAGATAAAAAGATTCACACTCTGAACGCACAGTCTGTCAGGTGCCCAATCTTAGGAGTGAGGCAGTCTTTAGACTTGGGACAAGCTGCCAACTGCTTTCTAGTGAAGAAAGCAAAGAACAGCATACCTAGTTCATTCCCTGTTTTCTAGAAATGGCATGTGGATGCTTATTATTCTTGTTCTTTGACTTGGTGACAGTACCCACTTGTGAGAAACGGTGTTGATAGGGTACCTTTTTTAGCAAGAAGGATTTTTTCGTAGCTTGCTTGCTTCTTCATCGTTAACACCTGTAAAATGTGGGCATGAAGCCAGGCGATTCCTATGATCTCTTTCAACCTTCATTTTTCCACTACATTTCTAAATCAGCAAGTAGAGAAAAAAAACAGGCAGCCTAAACTACAAAGTCTCAGACAGGAACTCTGGAAACTATCCAAAGTCCTCTGTCAATCTAGCACTAGCTACCAACTGGCACCACTATGCCTTAGCATTTACAAACAATGGATTGCTGTTCCAATTTAAAAATGCCTGACAAGGGGAACACAATTAACAGGTACACAGCTGAGAAGAGCCCAGGCCCTAACTGTACTATCTGTAGAAAGCCAGGTCTCTAACAGAGAAATCTTTTCATTTCCAACCTATAGAAAGATAAAAGAGAGAGTAAACAGTAAAGTTACCTAAAAAAAAAAAAAAAAAAAAAAAAAAAAAAAACTAAAGGAATATGTGAAATTGTCATGAAAAACATATTCCCACCAAGTGGCACTAAAAGAAAAAAATTCAGAATGATTAGGAAACTGAAAATTGGGACTTCACATTTTCATTCACATCAGAAACTGGTATATATTAATATCCACTTTCTTAGGCATGAAAAACACAGGATTTGAATAATCACCAAAGCAGATCAGTTTTATGATTCACTTTATTGAAAGCCTAAAAACATTTTGGTTTTCTGGGAATAATTTCATGAGAAATAGACATCATTCACTCCTGGGACCCAGCCTACATAACTCAAAGATGGAGCTGTGAGCAGCTTTTGCATTCTTGCTTCCAGGCTGTCTTCATACCATTACCCCTATTAGAAATGCCTTCCCCACTTCTGCTTATCTAAGCCCACTCTCCAAGGCCTACCTGAAGTCTCAGCACCTTCAGGCAGCCTTCCCCAGCTCCTTCAGCCCATTACAATACCTCCTTCTCTGAACTCCTATAGCACCCACTTTATAGCTGATTGTTAATGATATTTTTAACTGCCTTTTACAATAGCAATTAAAGTTGACATTTTTTCAGTGACCAAAGAAATCTTCCATCACGTTCTTATATGAAAGTTTCTATATCTATATACAGAGTTGTATTTGGGATCCCCAAGCAAAATATAGAAAAATAGCCTCTTTACATTTTCTATTTGAAATAATACCATGCAAAACAAGGACTGCCTGGACAGTTTCTATTCCTGAAGTCCAGGATTGCAAGGAATTTGTATTTTCACACAGCCTAAGGATCTGAGCAGATCTAACAGATGTCCATGGATATACATCTTTGGATCAAGTCAACATCTTGAGATGATCTACGGCCTTCAAACTTCTAAATCAACTTTTAAAATGTAAGCCTACTGCTTCAGGTGTGAACAAGATTGATTTAAGCTTCCTAATGTAAAAAATAAGTGTCTGATAGACAAGACATAAGCTGATGAAACAAGATTAACTGTTAAAAATCAACAGTAGGAGTCTGAAAGGAAGAAGTGGTCCATAAATTTGGATGGGAGAAGGGGGAAAATTGTACCTTTATTTTCACTAACTTTTACTAGAAATTCAGTATTTCTTAATTATGAATATAGGCAATGAACCATGGTAATATTAGCATTATCTGTGCCTTTGACGTCATCTAAAATTACAGGGGTTTTTTTGTTTTGTTTTGTTTGAGACGGAATCTCAATCTGTCATCCAGGCTGGAGCACAGTGGCGCGATCTCGGCTCACTGCAACCTCTGCCTCCCAGGTTCAAGCGATTATCCTGCCTCAGCCTCCCAGGTAGCTGGGATTACAGCCGCTAACAACCACACCAGCTAATTTTTGTATTTTAGTAGAGACGGGGTTTCACCATATTGGCTAGGCTGGTCTTGAACTCCTGACTACAAGTGATCTGCCCACCTCGGCCTCCCAAAGTGCTGGGATTACGCCTGGCCAATTACAGGTATTTTTATACCTTATTACAGGTGTTGTAGATATCTCAAAATATTACATTTGTCACTACTTCTAAGTTATAGTAGTTTAAGACTCACACCTGGATCACATATGATCATGGTCTTTCTATCTAAATGCTAGCATGATGAGGCTGGACAACAACTGGGCACCTCTCCTCCTAATAATCATTCAGTCACTAAATGATGACACCTCATACTGGTGGCCCAGACATCTATGCTGCTTCCCAGTACCCCCCATCCACAATTGTTAATCAATTGTACTGATCTTACACAAACTAAACAAAAACAGACTTCATGTTGTTGTCTTTAGAAAACAAAATTTAACTTTCCCAGATTTTAAATGATCTTATTTAATGTATTAGTAAAACAGCACATATTACTATGTTACAAATGTGTTTTAGTAACTGCATTTGAATGTAATTAGTACTCTTTGTAATGATATGTATTTTATTTTAAGTCTTAAAAATATTGTTCTGGTAAGGAATCCATGTCATAAAAAAGTTAACAACTCTGATCTAAGGTAACGTAAAGTATAAAGCCTTCATTTATTCCTTCATTTTGTTATTCAGTCAGCAAGAATTTACTAAGTACCTACCATAATATTAGGTCAAACTACCTGCAATCGTCAGTATTTGACTGTTTCTGACCTACCAAAATGGCAGTTTCATATAGTTCAATCTAACATTTGTCAGGCCCAATCTGTAAGCCCACTAATAAGAGAGACAGTACTGGAGTAAAAGAGCAACTTTTAAAAAGGGGAAAGACTGATACTTGCAGCAGAAGTTAAAAGTTTTACAAAATGGGTAAGAGGCAGCACACTGAAAGCAAAGTCAGAAAAAGACAAAGTAACCAGAGGGAATTATCCCTTTAATTATCCTGAACAAGAATGACCCAAATATACTTTCAAATCTCTATTCGTTTCTATGACCTAACACTGATAAGAAATGTTTCCTCAAAGCTTTCTTAATGCTTCAACAATTTTCTTCAAATTACAAAAACAAGTAATCTTCTAAGAAGCCCACCATAAATTCAATATTAAAACTAATAAGAATGATGCCTTATATTTGTATGGCACTTACAAAGTAATTTCACATACATTATTCTATTTGAGTCTAACTAGACCCCTACACAATAGTCTGGGAGATATTATCTCTATTTTTCAGGTTACACAGTACACATATATCCAAAAGGACTCAGGGAGAATCTTAGAAATGAATTTTACCTTTAAACCAGATTCTCTCTTTACTCTGTGTCAAGTAATAATTAAAGGAGGCAAAAGAGCAAAGTGATCAAAATCCAGAAAAGCTAAGCCCAAATCTCAATGCATCATTTACACTCGATGCATCACTGAGGAAATTTCCTGATTAAAAAAAGTGGAAAAAAAGTGAAAAAAATTTCCTGAGTTTAAAAAAGTGTAAATAATAACATCTTCAGATTTAAAAATATATAAGATATAGATAAGATAAAGCCTTTATCATCATCTGTAGTAGCTATATTTATCATTATCATTCTTTCTTTTTTTTTTTTTTTGAGATGGAGGTTCGCTCTTGTCAGCTGGGCTGGAATGCAGTGGTACAATCTCAGCTCACTGCAACCTCCACCTCCTGGGTTCAAGCCATTCTCCTGCCTCAGCCTCCCAAGTAGCTGAGATTACAGACACCCACCACCACACCCAGCTAATTTTTGTTTTTTTAGTAGAGATGGGGTTTCACCATGTTGGCCAGGATGGTCTTGAACTCCTGACCTCAGGTGATCCACTCACTTAGGCTACCCAAAGTGCTGGAATTATAGGCATAAGCCAACACGCCTGGCTATTATCATTCATTCTTATTGTGATGATCCAGTAATCATGAAACTGCACTCTTAACTAAAAGAACTCAGGAAAGCAATGTGGTTCAATTGACGCAGCACAGGCCATAGAACTCTAACATCCTGTCTCAGAGTTACTATGGTAAGTTACCTGACCTCTCTATATTACCACCATTTTATCATTGTAAAGGCTTTCGAGAAAATTAGCAAACGTAACTAGTGTCACAGAGTTTGGACATGCTTTTCTTCAAAACTGAAACATTTCAAAATCTTCTATGTTGAGAGCTCTGAGCAAGAGTTCATTCACCAAGAGCTACTACCTGCATTTCACAACATTTAGAGCTGATGTTCGTTTACGAGCCCAGAAAGAGAGCCTTATCTCATTTCTCATAGCTGATTGGGACTGAATAACAAGACCTTAAATGACATTATGGATAGAAGCTAAAACCGAAGTTAGATAATCCCCAAGGAATGACACTAGAAAAAAGAGTATATAGGTAAAAGAGAAGAGTATATAAGAGTATATAATTAAAGAGTATAAAGCACAGGTCAAAAGCAGGCTTGCTATTACTTACTCTTGACTTATGACCTCCTCATCCTCTGAGGATGATGCTGTTTCCTCCAGGTCCCGGGCCATCACGACTGGCATTTCCTTTAGGGTTTGTCATGCAGTCAGCAGACGGGGGCCTCAGAGACCTTTCCTAGCAGATTCACTGGATCAAGCCTAATTTGGATGGCACAAATTCCTGCAAGAAATCAACTTGATCAGATCAACTGACCTGAAACACAATGCAGTTGTCTATTTATTGGTTATTGCTGGTAATCTAAGTAATGAGAATGACTATATTCCTCAATAGTGCTCAACCTCTGTAAGTTTATCTTCCAAAACAGTGCCTTGATATGCCACAAAAATCAAGATTTTTTTCAAACATACTATCTGTGCTCTATATATTTGAAGAGCTGTTACTAAGTTTGAGTTTCTCATTATTTACTAAATCGAATATGCACCAAAAGGATAGACTCTTCACTTTCAGGGCAGTCTGAGGCAGGTGACTGATTCCCTAAAACATATATTCCTTGCTAGACAAACCTGGCCTGGGTTAAAAATAAATAAATAAAAACTCAAGGTTTAAGACCCTTGCAGGTCGGGCAGGGTGGCTCACACCTGTAATCCCAGCACTTTGGGAGGCCAAGGCAGGTGGATCACCTGAGGTTGGGAGTTCGAGATCGGCCTGACCAACATGGAGAAACCCCATCTTTACTAAAAAAAAAAAAAAAAGAAAAAAAATACAAAAAATTAGCCGGGTGTGTTGGCTCATTCCTGTAATCCCAGATACTCAGGAGGCTTAGGTAGGAGAATCGCTTGAACCCGGGAGGCGGAAGTTGCAGTGAGCCAAGATCGCGCCATTGCACTTCCAGCCTGGGCAACAAGAGCGAAAACTCCGTCTCACAAAAAAAAAAAAAAAAAAAAAAAAAACACCTTGAAAATATTTATTTAGGCTCTATGACAAGCACTCTGACAAGATGCCATCATGTTTCCCGTAAAATAAATTCAACAATGAACCGAAAGATGAATATATTCTCTTGAATCAAAGGTCCATATAAATAGTTGGGGGGGAGGGGAGAATGCCCTTCCACTCTTAAAAATTATTCTTCCTTACTAAAAATCACAAACTTTGATATGACTCTCAAATAGACAATAAAATTGGGAAATTTCCAACACTGCATTTCTAACTTAAAATATTTTTTCCGAAGTAAAAAAGTACATGTTCGTTGTGTGTGTCAGAAGAAGAAATAGGAACTACAAATAAAGAAAAGGAATATGTTTAAATGACCATAATCCCATTACTCAGCGATAATTACTTGCTGTCAATCCTTCTTAGCTTTTCCATACATTCATAAATGCGATGAGACTGTAAATCAGACAAAAAACAACAAAAAAAAAAACGACCCCGATAATGATCTTCGGCGCAATGGGCAATGTCTAACGACTTCAATGGCTTTCTTCAGGGGATTCTCAAGGGGATTTCTTAATCTTTCCCAAAATGTTGGGAAGTCCTTTAAGTTTAAACAAAACCTCTAAACGGGAAGGGATGCCAACTTTTCCTAGGCTGCCTGCACAGCGGGGAGAAACAGGTCGATCGGAAGATTAAAGACACTAGCCTAAGGACACTCCTCGCCCTAAAGGAATCTGCTTCTCAGCCCCAAACCCAGCTCACCCCAATTCCACGGAGGTCCGCAGATGTTCCCCCCGGAAAGGACAGGACGACCCCGCTGCCGCGAATCAACGCGGCGCGCCCGGAAGCCAACAGCTACTCCCGGGCTCTGAGCTGGAAGTGCGGCGGCCAGCTCCAGCCTGGACCCGGGAACGCTCCTCCCTAGGGTAGGGATGCGCGCTGGAGCAGGCGTTTACCTGTCTCATCTTCCCATGGTTCGGGGCGAGTAGGCGTGGACCACGGTCTGCGCCTACCTCCCTATTCCTTCCCCAGCAAGCCTCAGGGCAGCCGCCGACGGCGCTTCCCCGGTTACTACAACAACCAACAAGCAACCGCCCGCTGGGAGCCACTGCGCAGGCGCTGATAACGCTCAGCTGCGGACGCGGGCGAATGTCGTCACCGCCGCGCAGCGCGGGCGCAGAGCCCTGCCCTCAGCAGAAAGAGTCTTATTTTTTTTTTTTTTCCGCTGTTTTTTTCTCCGCCCCTAAGAGGTTGATCCAAACCCGGAGTTCCGCTAGGTCCAACAGGAGGGTTTACGGCGTGAGCGGCGTACCTGGGGAGAGGTTTAGGCAGCGGCAACCGCTGATTGGCAGTAAAGGGGTTCACTCCCCATCTCCTGCTCGGGCAAAACCGGGACAGCCAATCAGAGAGAGGACTAAAGGAAACGACCCAATCCTGGAGCAGGGCTGAGGGAGGGGGTGGGGGCAAATGGCTCAGGTGGACTCCGGGCTGGAGCTGTTCTGGGGGAGCTTGTTTGCGGCGGCTGCTGCTGCCACTGCTGTGCTGGGGGTCCGGTCGCCAGGTAAGGAGAATATGGGGGAGAAGAGGGATGTAAGTGTCTGTGTTGCTTCTGATTGAGAGGATCGGAGAATCTGGAAAAATAGAGGTGAGATGGAAGGAAGATACCTGGAAGGCAACCTTTTAGGGGGAAAAGGGTTCGAGAGGCGATGACAAGGGGGAGCTAGGAAGATGGAGAAGGCTGGTGAATTCAAGGAAAGAAGGAATGGATGAGCGAATGAACAGCCACTATAAGCCTAGCACTGTACAAAGAGCCTTCACTTTTTCTCATATGATTCTTACAATAACCCTTCGGGTTGATATTTCTATCTCCATTTTGCAGATGAGGAAACCGAGACTGAAAAGTGTAAATGACTTGCCCAGGGTCACACAGCTACTGAGTGGTAGGGCCAAGATAAGAATCCCTCTCTCCTGATTAAGTTTTAACAGCACACCTATGCTGGGCTGGGCTGGGCCAGGGCCAGGACAAAATTTGGAAATAGATGTTATATACACTCTAGGAGGCCCTAAAGCTTTAGGGAAATTAGGTTGAGAAATTGGCAGAGCAATTCAGAAGTACTCAGGTTCTGTCCTCGTCAGCTATCTGTTGGGATTTCTAAGAGCTTCTGTGAAATGGAAGGCGTACTTGTGCAGAAAAGTGGAGAGGTGCAGCTTTTCTAAACCCCGGAGGAGTCTCCTCTTGAGAGAGGGTGAGAAAATAAAGAGGATAGGTGGATCTTGGCCCAAGTGATAATGGCCTATGATATCCAGTAGACCCTCAGTCTTGGACAGAGACCACCTTTGTGATCAGCTTTCCCTGAAGGGCTCATCAATTCACCCTTTCTTCTCTAGATCTCTTTATTGCTTTTTTTTTGGGGGGGGTGGTGTTTCACACTGCCTTGGACCATTGCTGACTGTAATATCTATCTCACTGGGTAGCATAGAACAATACCGAAATTTATATTGCCAAAGTGACAAAGAAAACCTGTTAGTTTATTACCACTTCAGGCCCAAGAGGTTAACCTGACAACAGATAAACCATGGACTGAGAAAATAATAATGAGGATGGGAAAAAGTCATTCCATTATTAGATTATTTATCTATTTTGGTTTTATTTAAATCAGAGTAACTGAAATTACTACTCAACAGGAGTTGATCTAAGCCTTAAAAAAAAAAAAAAAAAAGACTGGGTGCTGTAGCTCACACCTGTAATCCCAGCACTTTGGGAGGCAAGGCCAAGGTGAGTGGATCACTTGAGCCCAAGTGGAGAGGTTGAGGTGAGAAAATCACTTAAGCCTTTGATTTCGAGGCTGCAATGAGCCATGACCATGCCACTGCACTCCAGCCTGTGTGACAGAGCAAGACCCTGTCTCAAAATAATAATAATAATAATAAATTAAAAATAAAAACTATGTAATCTAATTGTATTTTCTATACAACTTGAAGACGGAAGAGGATATGGTATGCTTTTCTTTATCAAAAAATGGGAACTTCATTAAAATAGTCTCAAACAGTGAGGTAGCACTGCAGCAGTCCAACAGACTATGATTCTTATCTCAACTCTGCCGACTTTGCTGTGTGACCTTAAGAAACTTGTTTAACCTCTCCGTTCCAGCCCTCCTCTGTAAGATGCAAATATTAATAGTGCCTGCCTACCTCACTGTGAAGATTAAATGGTAATATGTGTTAGGTACTTGGCACAGTTCATGGTGTAAGTGCTCAATGACTGAAACCTGTTATTATCTTGCAGCCCAACACCAAGATTGCTGTTTCCTTCACTATATAATTTTCTTACTAGTCCTAAAGTCACATGTTAACTTAAACACGCACAATTTATAAATTTGGAAAAAGAAAAGAGGTTTTATCTCTTGCAAAGGGTTACAGCCACCCAACAAGGAAGAGTGCCTCCCACTAAGATCAGAGACAGGTGCTTTGAAGGAGATGGGTTTGGGGTAGAGCTTTATGCTGAACATGTTGGCTAAACATACATGTTCAACAGCTTACAGGAGGAACTATGAATATTCCTGAAGGTGGTCCTGACACGTGCATATTGAACAATCATGTGTAACCACATATGACCCCTGTTCACTTTGGAGTAGAGACCTAACATTTAAGTCTATCACACCTAGGCTCTATGCATCAAAAAGTCTTTTCAGGACACCAAAACACTCAAGTGTGTGATCTTGCTATACTGGCCAGGAGCAGTCCACGGTTGGTGGTCTTATCTGGAGAAAGTTACTGAAATCAGTCTCTTGTCCAATCAAAGGTGTAGTTATAGCTGGTGGAATAGGGGTCATGTAGTCAGCCTCTGTGAGCTAGATGAGCTATAATTGTTTTAATATTGCTTATCTCAAGCCAGTGTTTGTCTAGCTGCTGGAGAAAAAAAAACCTTGTGGCAGAATATAAGTTTTATTCTTTAAATGTGGGAGTGTGTGACTTAACCCTTGCCTGGCATGGCCTTAGGTCCTGTTTATAATTTGGTACCTTATTGCACAACGAATCTGTTCTGTCATTCTTATGATCTCTATTTTAACTTTAATGCTGGTAAGTTGCTGTCTCTAAACCTGAAAAAGGAAGGGATATAACAGGGCATGTCAGACCTCCCATCTCGTCATGGCCAGGGGCTCAGTTTTAGGATTTTTCTGGGGTCCCCTAGGCCAAGAGGGCCTCTGTTCAGTCCGTGGTGGGCTTAGGATTTTATTTTGAGTTGACACACAGCAGTTTATTTTTAACTTTTAGATTGTTCTTCTAGTTTATGGAGCATGGTATACCTGAGAACCAGAGTCCAGAAAACCTAGGGCTGTAAATAGTGACCTCACACCGTAAGTCCCACTCAAATGTATCAAGTTCCATAGGCTTGGAAGAATCTGTCATCAATAGCCTGGCAGGTGTCTGTGAGTATAGTTATAATCACCTTTGAGCTACTTGCATTACAAAGGAATGGCATGGAAACGTGAAGCTATAGAAGTAAAGATAGAGGACTGATTCCAACCCAGAAAAAGGAGCTCTGATTTAGGGTAATATTTTGGAGAAATTGCTTAGACAAAGACAAGTACTGTGCCACTTATTGCAAAGTATACTGTTCATTCACCACTATTAGTGTGACTAAATATCTTTTTTTGGCCTGCTTCATTCTTCCTCCCTTCCTGCTTATGGTTAACATAGACTGGCCCTCATCGTTTCATGTCCTCTGCCTTTGTTTCCAAGGCAAAAAGCCCTCCCACATTTGAGGGGAGTCATGAGCCGTTTCCTGAATGTGTTAAGAAGTTGGCTGGTTATGGTGTCCATCATAGCCATGGGGAACACGCTGCAGAGCTTCCGAGACCACACCTTTCTCTATGAAAAGCTGTACACTGGCAAGCCAAACCTTGGTAAGAAATCAAAGAATTTCTGCATCCTTTGTAGGACTGGCCTTATGCTGTGGTTCCCAAACCAGGCTGTACATCAGAATAACCTAGCAAACTTTAACAAACACAGGTACCCATTTCCCTCACCAAACCTATTTATTGAACCTGGGTGGAGCTCAGGAATCCAGTTGCTAAAAAACTTCCCAGATAATTGTGATGCTGCCTTAGCTAGCCTTTGGCAGCCACTGGAGTAATAGACTTTGTAGTGAGCACTTGACCCTTTTCCCCCCAAGCTTCTCTGAATACTTTTCATTCATTTTACACTACCCTGGGCAATTCGTGTATTTAGAAAAAAAAACAACAACATTATAAGGGCAAGTGAGGAAATAGACTTACTTGGTGACTCTGTGATGCCTCACTAGAAAGCCATAAAGAAGCTTTACATAGATCTCAAAGCCCTCTTCAGAATCAGGTTAGGGCTTACATGACTCATATTCCATGTTACAGATGGAGAGTTATTAATTCAAGGTCTTCCCATGACATAGTCCCTGAGAAAATATTTAAAATCCCTTCCAGTTGGTCTCCCAAAATGAAACTTAAGAAGGCCCATGGCAGCCTTTCCTGGCTTCCTGAGCCTCTCTGCTGAGAGTGTTTGTCCGTTTCAGCTTGCACTTCATCACGCTGGTGTGTGGGGTAGTTTAAGCTGCAGCACCGTTTCACAGCAGATGACAATTCTGTGTCACATTTATAGCTAACCCAGATTCAGGCTCTGACCTAGCTCGTTTTTCTGCAGTGTCTGAGTATAAAATGAAATTAAGTAGGCTAAGGCTCATTTTAAGCAAAGCTCAAATATAATGAGAGTAAAGAACCTGGGAAAGTGAGCAGAATAATTCCATCTTTTCGCCTTCAAATGCTGCCCTCAGGTGGTCATGGAACCCTATATAGATTCACAGATTTTTAGAGGTCATCTGGTCTAGCCCTTTGAGTTTAAAGTTGAGGCAAAGAAGTCCAGAGGTCATGTGACTTAAGGGCATATAGCTGAGCAGAACTTTGTGTGTATGTGTGTGTGTGTGTGTATGTGTGTATGTGTGTGTGTTCAGCCAGCACAGAAGTTGAAGCCGCCATCTCCCTTGTGATCTAGGGGCCTTCATGGTACTCTTCTGAACGTGGCAGTGCTCTAAAGTGTCCCACAGAATTTCACCTCATACCTAATCGGGTTAGGGCTGGTTGAGTACTCTTAACTAGAGAAAAGTCCTCAGTCTTCTCATAAGAAAAGCTATCAAATTGGTTTATAAAGAAGGCAGCTATCCAGGGCGAATGCTAGATATTTGGTTGGCATACGGAATTTTTTCTCGCTACCATCTAATGGTCTTCAGTATTCTGAATTTGGGAGAGCTGTCTGGTTTTCCAAAGGCTGGAAAACTCCTTAAAGCCCAAGTAAACATTAGTAGACCTTTCAGTTGTCAATTTTGTCCCTTAAAAGTTATCTCATTCAGCAGGCAGTAGACCAGCAAAGGAAGTATCTTCCACTGTTTTGGCATCCCCCAGCCACTGGATGCCTTAGCTCAATGGTTTTGCATTGAAATCACCCAAGCAGGGAGTTTCTAGAAAATACTTATGCCTGGGACCCTCCTCCAGAGAATACGTATAGTTGGTCTGGTACCCAGGCCTTGTAATTTTATAAAACTGCCTCAGTTGACTGTAATAAATGTCCAGAGTCAAGAACCACTGTTATGGTGGAACATGACCCATCCTTTCAGGGCAAGATACTTAATACAGCAATGTCAGAACAAAGCTACCAAGAGCAGGGTGCCCCCAGCAAGCAACAAAGAAACAGTGCTTTGTCCCACTGCCATGCATACAGGAAACCAGCCTGGTATTGTTTCATCCAACAGCATAGATCTGGATGCAGGAAGAGACCCAAGCACTCACATATGTTAAAGATGATATGTGGGCATCTAAATTGGTCCCTGGTATCTCTGAGTTCTCTCCCGGATCAGCCTTGAAAGTCTACTGGCCTCCTGGGCATCTTGTATTTCCAGATCAGTCTCTACAACATTCCCCAAAACCTGTCCTGATCCAGACTGTCTTGGCTTCCAGGACAGAAGGGGTAAATTACTATATCTAGGAGTTATTTGCCTAACTGGGCTCTTTGTGGGTTTTCACTCTTGGAACTTGCCTTCCAACTATAGACGTTCGAAGAGAATCTGAGAAGTTCTCATTCTGGAATTCCTTCTAGTTCCCATGTTGCCACCAGGACCTCCATCCTGCCAGCCACAGAGAGGTCAGGTCCAGCTCCCTACCTCCCATGAACCACCAGTGAAATAGGAGGAGTTTGGAAGGAACCCCAGACCTCCGCTTCTCAACACTCTTGCTTTTTTCTGCTACACAGTGAATGGCCTCCAAGCTCGGACCTTTGGGATCTGGACGCTGCTGTCATCGGTGATTCGCTGCCTCTGTGCCATTGACATTCACAACAAGATGTATGTAAGGGAAGGAAGAGCTTTAGCATCCTTTTGTTGGAAATCAGATGTGAGGCATACCTGTTACTTTGAGTAATGGGAACTGTTAATCATTTTAATGCATTAGCTTAACATGTGGATAACAAAATACTCATAGATTACATTCCCTCCAAGCCTAGAAAACATAATAGACCTAACAGGTCTTCATTAAAGTCTGAAAATTCTCTGGAACTGACATAGCAAACTGGCAGGCCATTATCCAGTGGCCTGCATCGTGCCCCTCCACTTCTTTATGAAAGAATCAGCCTTTCTTCTACTGAAGAAGTAGAGTGGTGTGCTCTTTTTAGAGTAGCCACCCACACTTACCTTTCTCACATTCCTCCTTAAGAAGCAGGAATGAACAGAAATCACGATCCATGAAAAAAGAGGAACCCACAAGTAAACCGTTGTATGTGTATGCAGCGTCAGCAGGTGAGGGTGAAAGAGAAGCTGGGGCTCCTGAATTCTACCTGTCTTGGTTACTCAAACAGACCACGGTGGAACAATTGCAGGCAATCAGAAGCCGTAACCGGCTCTGGCCACTGGAGGGGGCTCAAGCTTTCTTCCCAGCAAGAGTCATCATCACAATCTAGGTGAAAACAGTTTGTTCAGGTCACCAAGGGAGGCTGTCAGAATGCCAGCTTCACATTAAGATGTTTTTCTGTCTTATCCAGGCTCTTGGCATCTGGGGAAAAGAGGAGGCGGTAATATTTATTGACCTCCTCTTACTGTGCCAAGCTTTTATCTACATGATCTTGATTAAGTCTCTTCTTAGCAGCCCTGGAGGTCATGATTTTAATTCCTGATTTTGCACATCTAAATATTAGAGATCCAATTAGTTTAAAGAAAGACTGACTTAAGTGAGATTTGAAGCAGGGCTATTAGCCCTTTGATCTCTTCAACCTTATTTTTTTTTTTTCCCCAAACTTGAAACTATAGTTGACTTGTCCTAGATTGACACATACTTTTGGAAGCAGTGTGTTTAGTTCTGGCCCCAGTTTTGTTGGTAACTAGCTTTGCAGTAGCAAGTCCATTATTCACCTTGCTTGCACCTTGGCCACTTCATCCATAAAATGAGAATAGATACCTGTTCTACCTCTCAGGGTGACTAAGAGGAAGGGAGGGTTGAATAATCATTTTAAAGACCTGTACCATGAAGAAGGATTGCTGATGAGTATAAGGGATATCTCTTTTGCTTGTTGTGCTTTTGAAGTGAGCAAAGACAACCCAGACTTATCTTTTTTTTTTTTTTTTTGAGACAGAGTCTTGCTCTGTCAGCCAAGCCGGAGTGCAGTGGTATAATCTCAGTTCCTTGCAGCCTCCACCTCCTGAGTTTAAGCCATTCTTCTGCCTCAGGCTCCCTAGTAGCTGGGATTACAGGCACGCACCTCCACGCCCAGATAATTTTTGTATTTTTAGTAGAGACAGGGTCTCCCCATGTTGGTCAGGCTGATCTCGAACTCCTGACCTCGTGATCTGCCTACCTCGGCCTCCCAAAGTGCTGGGATTACAGGCTTGAGCCACCGTGCCTGGCCTAACCCAGACTTACCTTTATCTCAGTTACCATTTACTTTCCCCTCTGCCCACACAGGACAGCTGCAAATGCTGACTTCTGTTTCCAGCCCTTTCTAGCCTAGGACTTTGATCCATTCACTTCTGATGTGCATTCTGATCCTATTCCCTCCCTAACTGGAGACTGAAAGTCAACACACATACATACTTGTTTCCAAATGGGCCAGGCACGGTAGCTCCCACCTGTAATCCCAGGACTTTGGGAGGCCAAGGCAGGCAGATCAATCACTTGAGGCCGGGAGTTTGAGACCAGCCTGGCCAACATGGCAAAACCCCATCTCTACTAAAAATACAAAAATTAGCTGGGCGTGGTGGCATGCACCTGTAGTCCCAACTACTCTGGGAGGCTGAGGCAGGAGAATTGCTTGAACCCAAGAGGCGGAGGTTGCAGTGAGCCGAGATTGTGCCACTGCACTCCAGCCTGAGAGACAGAGCAAGAGTCTGCCTCAAAAAAAAAAAAAAGTATACAGACATGCACAGGAGAGATACAAATCAAATGTAAGATACCAGTTACTTGTGGGGGTGAGGGAGAACAGGCTCAGAGCAGGATAAGGATACACAGGATGCTTTAACTCTACTCTGTAAGTTTGTATTTCTTAGAAAAGAGTCTCTGAAACAAAGTCTCAAGAGGTTAAGATCTGAGGGAGCTGGGTGTTGGTTGCATTGATGTTCATTACAGTGTTCGGTAAATTTTTTGTATGTGTGAAGTATTTCATAATTTAAAAACATTTTATACCTGAAAAAAAGATGTCAGCAAACAAAGTGGTCAGTCACCTAGTAGCCTGACTCTTCTCTACCTTATAGTCAAAGCTGAAAAACAAGTTCTCTTCCCATGAGGTTGTCACCATGTCCTCAATGTGACTGCTTTTCTAGGCTAAAACACAAAGTAACCAACGTATATTTCAAGAGCATCTAAAAGCCCCAGAGGTGTCCTTGCTCCTTACTCCTCATGAAGCCATTCATTCTGTGGCATCCATCACATAAACACCAACAAGTGCGTGGCCAGATGCCTGCCAGATGGGATTAGACTGCAGAGTCAACCAATTTGGATAAATAGAATATGTAAGCATGCTGGATCCAAAGTTGTCTACACTGCCTGGGATTGTCATAATTCAGGCTCTGCTTTACTATAGCTGAGTTCACCACTTTGCTGAGACTTGGACATTCATTCTGGGTGCCCGAACCATTCTCCTCTCAGTTTAGCAGTTGAAACCTTCAGTTTTGCCCTAGATGAGAATATTGGTGTGATCAAATAACCAGGTCTTCCTCAGGAACAAGTGTCCTTTCTTTTAAGCCTGAATCACATCCTGGGTTCTTATTTGTATGTATCAAGTCTGATAATTTTCCTCTGTTCTGAACAAATAGTAACTTTGGTTCCCATTTCTGTCTGCTTCCTTGTAGGCTCTATCACATCACACTCTGGACCTTCCTTCTCGCCCTGGGGCATTTCCTCTCTGAGTTGTTTGTCTATGGAACTGCAGCTCCCACAATTGGCGTCCTGGCCCCTCTGATGGTGGCAAGTAAGCATCCAACCACCCTAGACCTCCTATAGGAACTGTCCCAGCTCGAGAGCTAGTACAGAGGGTGGACACAGGAGAGAGGGAAAAAAGGTGCTGTATTTGTGTCAGTCACTAATCTTTCCTCTGTATTTAAGGTTTCTCCATCCTGGGTATGCTAGTCGGGCTCCAGTACCTAGAAGTAGAACCAGTATCCAGACAGAAGAAGAGAAACTGAGGCCAGCATTACCACCTCCGAGACTTTATCGTCTTCCGCCTTGGCCGTCTTCTTCCTTCATCGTCTCTCGTCTTTAATTTCTTCTTTTCTGTTCCATCATCAGCCCCTTTATTCACTTTTAGCCTCTTTTTTATTTTTAATTTTTAAAATTTAAAGATACGCATACAGAAAAGTATATAACATGTATGTACAATTTAAAGAATAATTTTAAAGTGAATACTATATAACTCCATCCAAGTCAAGAAATTGACAGCTCCTCGGAAACCCACTGTGTCTCCTTCCCCCACCTGCAACCTCTTTCCAGGATTCCTGTTTCCAGCCTTCCCCTTTTTCCCTTTTATTTTCATGCCTTGATTTGACTTGTGTGGTGGGAACATGTGAACTATGAAACTTAAACCCGCTGCCCACCCAGAGCAGCTGTGACCAAGGGCTGCCTCAAGGGGTTGTCCACGCAGGTTGGGCTCCTCTCTGCTGCTGGACCCAAGACTCTGAACCTTCCAAGGGACAGGCAGTTCTTCTAAGAAGGGCTCCCCTGTGTGTGAGCAAGACCATGGCTCTCCCTCTGTCTACAGATGCATGAGGGTTGGAAGAGTCTGGGCTGTTTTTAGACCTTCTGGTCAGCTGTATTTGTGTAACAACTTTTGTAATAAATAGAAAAACCCTCTGCTCTGATCAGTCCTTGTACTTTGACCTCTGCTAAGACAAGAGCACGGCTGCCTTCTCTGAGCCCTAGGAGAATCACAGCTTTATGCCTGATTGAATACACCATAGTGAGTAGGACAGCTCAAGACACAGGTCAGCCTGGCTGCCTCCAGCTCCTTATTGTCATTTGCTCATTCCTCTTGTATTCTTGAAGTCAAATCTTTTTTCGCACCTCCAAGATTCTGCGTTCACAACTAAACACTAAGTGCCCTTTCTTGTTTCCTCCTAAAGAAGAAACAGATTCTTGAGAGAGCAGAGACAAAAAAATAGAACTAGGCAGCGTAGATGAAACAACTGCATGACATGGGAAGAAGACAACTAAACCCCGAGGCGAATGCACTGGAATGGACAGTTGCTCTTATACCTACCCAGAGGGCCTCCCCCAGCTGGACCCTCATACACAGTGCATGTATCCAAAAGGCCATTGCTATTTCAGCAAATATTTGTTGAGTACTTCTCCATGCCAGACATTTGGGAAAGAGAAATGAACGACACAAGCAATGCCCCTGCCCTGTGGGTCTTACATTGTAGTCAAGGTAACAGAATCAACAAGCCAATACATGAATAAAGAACTTCAAATAGTGATAAGAACTCTGAAAAACACAAGGTATTTTGGTCAAGAAGGAATGTGGGGTGGGCATTGGGGAACATAAATTATCATTAGAAAGTCCTCCCTGGGGAGATGGGATTTTTTTGTTTTTTAGAGACAGGGTTTCACTCTGTCACCCAGGCTGGAGTGCAGTGGCACAGTCACACCTCACTGCAGCTCAACTTCCTGGACTCAAGTGATCCTCCTGCCTCAGCTTCCCAAGTAGCTGGGACTACAAGTGTGCACCACCACACCCAGCTAATATTTTTGGGGGTGGGAAGAGATGGGGTCTCACTATGTTGCCCAGGCTAAGAGGTGGGATTTGAGCTGAGACTTGAATGCCCAGGAGTCAATTGTCTTAAGATATGGAGCAGGCTGTTAGAGCAGAGGGAGCAGCAACTGGAAGATAGAAATAGTATTTTTCAAGGAGTAAGATCTACGTAATCACAGCATGGTGAAGAGTTAGGAAGTGAAAGAAAAGGTCAGAAAGGGAGGCAGGGGGCTTGTAAGTGTGTGATAAGAAGCTTGATGTTTACACTTAAATACATTGGGAATTCTCTTATCAGTTAAGGCTCTTTAGGTGAAAGGACAAAACCTACCTTAAACTAGCTTAAACAATAAAGATAACTGGCTCATATAACTGAAAAATTATAAGATTATCAGCTTCAGGAAGGGTTTGATCAAGACTAGCTCCATTTCTTCACGATTCTTTCAGCACTACCTATCTGCTGGCATCCTCAGGCTAACCTCTTTAATGGTACCAAAGTTGGTTGCAGAAATTCCAGATCTCATATGCCCAGAACACTGTGTCTAGAAAAACATCTCCATAGTAAGAACTATCTTTTCTTTACTTGCCAGCTATATTGTTAGGAGGCAGTAAGAAAAGCAGTGATGACAGTTAACGTTTGAACGCAGATCCACATGAAGACCTCTTATGAAAGGGTGAATGAAAACATTGGATGATTTAGGTCCTCTGAGCATGCATCATAGAAATGTGATTCCCTGGCCGGGCATGGTGGCTCACACCTGTAATCCCAGCACTTTGGGAGGCTGAGGCAGGCAGATCACGAGGTCAAGAGATCGAGACCATCCTGGCCAACATGGTGAAACCTGTCTCTACTAAAAATATAAAAATTAGCTGGGTATGGTGGCACATGCCTGTAGTCCCAGCTACTGGGGAGGCTGAGACAGGAGAATCGCTCGAACCAGGGAGGCGGAGGTTGCAGTGAGCCAAGATCACACCATTGCGCTCCAGCCTGGCAACAGAACGAGACACCTCAAAAAAAAAAAAAAGTGATTCCAGATTAGTAAAGGCAGGGTCCCAAAGGATCTAAAGAGATGTATAGTTAGAGTATTTAGCAGACACTATGGATATTAGATTTCTTAACAGCCCAGGCTTGGGTCCCTTCCTAGATCATTTAAAATAGAATCGTAATATTGTTCCTCAGCTAAGAATTGCTAATAGATACGGTGCTAGAATGCCATAAGCCCAGTAGAACTCTCTAGGGAAAAAAGGCACAGCATACAGATAGTAGCAGCGTATTCAAGTAACATGCACAAGGGGATTACAACTGGGGAGGGATGAGTAACAGGAAGTTGGACAGTTAGGAAGAAAAATGGTAATGCAGGACCGCAGCTGCTGGGACTGAACCGTGGGCCCCAGCCACAGCAAGCTGGTGCATAGCTGAAGTAATCAGAGAACAAACATTTCAACCACCCTTTGAGGCAGAGCCAGGAACAACAGTGGACTCTCTCATCCGCAGTCACTCACATTCCAGCGTGTACACAGCGTGGAAAGAGGTCAGGGTCATGTGCTGGATGTTGAGTTGCAGCCCCTCCATGTAGGCAAACAGTAACCTTTACAGCCTTGTCTTTAAAAAATATCCCTCCCAGATGGTAAGATCTAGCAACAGTGAGATGCTCCTGTGGAAGGCCACAGTTGCTGCTCCTCTAGCCTCACACTCCCCCACCCCAGCCCAGCCCTTCCCCATACCTGAGACAGGGACCTCAGGAATATGTCACAGTCTTGAGGGACTTCTAAGAGCCATCTCTGCCCCACCAAATGATAAGGCAGACCACTTTCTGAGACGTTTTTATTGCCTCGAAACGTCTGATCTTACAAACAGAAAACACAAATTATGGTTTTCAAATAAAGCAATAGGTTTGGTAAACATTGTGTTAATACCTTTTGAAGGGTTGATGAGTAAACATCTTTATCAAAAAGTGAAGCACACCCTCACCTCTCTTCCACACTGACTTACTACTGCCAAAAGCATGAACTTCTTTATTCTATTACATACAGCACGTTCCTTGCATCCATTGCTCGAATCTGTACAAACACACACACACACACACACACACACACACACACACACACACACACAGCTTCTCTCAGGCAGTGGCCCAAGCACCACAGTACTGCAGCCAGCACAGGCTGCCCTGATACGCTGAGGCCAGGGCAGTGGATGGAGCAAGACAGCACAGTGGTCACGATGGCAGTTGCCCAATGCATAGGAGAAATTACCAAAATCTCATTTTTAGGAGATATTATGAAAGCCCATGAGTACAGCCAAACAGCAGGCTAGATAAGAAAGGTCAGCTTGAGTTGGTTTAAAGGGAATCCCTTTAAGTTTAGAATATCTGATAAAGATTATTGCTCAAAGCAAGTGAAGAGAGGGGTTGGTGGTGCAAATACTGTCCCCAGCAGACGTGAGATGAGCTTTTAATTCTAACAGACTCAATTCCCATTTCAAAGGGCACCTTTCCTTCTATCCCTTCCCTCTTATCTCTCAGAAGCAGCTTTGGATTTGTCAGAGTGGAATGAATCAAGATTAGTTTTCAGCAAAGGTTAGAGTAAGTTGGCTGGGATTACCCTGCCTTGGAATAAAACAACCACTTGGGCTAATGGCTGAGATTCCCAATGCAGCATCGAGATAAAGGCATCAGAGGTGACTGTGACACACAGAAATCCCTGGGGAAGTACTTCTGTAAAAAAGAACCTTCCCATTCCCAACTCAAGCTGCCAGAGTTCCCAAATATGGGCCTCCACAAATATACTCAGAAGGTAGCCCCCAGCACCATCACACCTAGGTAGGTAGCCCTCCCGTGTAGGTATCTCCATCATGGCCACAACAAAGTCTTTCGTCAAGTTTATTGATGTTTGGTTTGCTCAGCTCTTAGGAAAGAGGGTTTGGAGACAGACCCCGTTAGGCCAGGAAAATTTAGGGCCACAAGTCCTGGTGGAGCTGTTCCGATGGAGTTGTTCTAGTGGTGCTTCCTCTCCCGCAGAACTTGAGCAGTCAGTCCAATGACCCAGGAGATCACCCCGGCAGAGCAGCTTGCCACTTCTTAGAATTGGGCTTAGGACACTGGAAAGTTGAAGTTAATATCCTGAATAAGCTTTCTTCCTGTGAAAATTTTGCAGGCATTGTCCATGATGGATGGAGGAAAGGAGGGAAAGCGAGAGACCAAGCTAGGATTGACTCAATAATTCTCCATCACTCTGTCCCAACACCAACTCCCATAACCTAAAAGGGGGTGGAGGTGGGAATCAAACGGACATTTGGTGATAGGTGCAATTTTCTCCAACTAAATCATCCAAGCTCTTACGTGGGTTCTAGGAGGAATAGGCCATCCAAGCCACAAATAGTCCCGCTGGTTCCCTCCAAAAACGTCTCTAGCGAAGCCCTTTGCGCTGGCAGTGAGAGCCGTGCTGAAGGAAAAGGTGGGGTGTTCATGTTCCCTGAGTTGTCACCACCTTCCTCTCAGAGATGATCCTCTGACACAGCAGTGGGCACTTTGCTGGTGTTGCTCTCCTCCTCCTCCTCCTGGAGTTTCTACAAAGCAAAACAAACAGGCAGTCCTGTGGGTAAAGGCACAGGACTCCACCCTGGCTGAAGCAGCTGCCTGGCCATGACTAATCAGTGGAGAATACAAGAGCCAGGGGCCACTCAGCATCCCAGAGAGCCAAGAAAGGGAACAAGAAAAGAAGCAACCAGCCCCTGCCATAAACGTCCCCACAAACACACACCACCCAACATCATGAGCTCATCAGAGGGAAAAAGGGCAAGCTTTCTATGATGCCGGGGCCACCACAAATGATCCGGCTCTGAGTGCCACTCTTCCAGGCTCACTCTCAGGACTGAAACAGAAGCAAAGCCCTTTTCCCTTCACGTTCTGACAGCTGAAAACTCACCTCGACTAACCATCAAATCACTGTCCAAAGTGCCAGGTCTGCAATTCCCTGGGAATTTCCAACAACCCCCATTTGGAGGCAGCCCCAGGATGACGAATACTTTTTTATTTTATTTTATTATTTTTTTTAATTTTTAATTTTTTTTTAAAATTAATTAATTAATTTATTTTTTGAGACGGAGTCTTGCTCTGTCACCCAGGGTGGAGTGCAGTGGCCGGATCTCAGCTCACGGTAAGCTCCGCCTCCCGGGTTTATGCCGTTCTCCTGCCTCAGCCTCTCGAGTAGCTGGGACTACAGGCGCCTGCCACCTCGCCCGGCTAGGGTTTTTTTTTTTTTTTGTATTTTTTAGTAGAGATGGGGTTTCACCGTGTTAGCCAAGATGGTCTCAATCTCCTGACCTCGTGATCCGCATGTCTCGGCCTCCCAAAGTGCTGGGATTACAGGCTTGAGCCACCGCGCCCGGCATTTTATTTTATTTTACTTCATTTCATTTCATTTCATTTCATTTTTAGATGGAGTCTCACTTCGCTGCCTAGACTGGAGTGCAGTGGCATGATCTCGGCTCACTGCAACCTCTGCCTCCCAGGGTTCAAGTGATTCTCCTGCCTCAGCCTCCCGAGTAGCTGGGATTATAGGTGCCCACCGCCATGCCCAGCTAATTTTTGTATTTTTAGTAGAGACAGGTTTTCACCATGTTGGCCAGGCTGGTCTCGAACTCCTGACCTCAGGTGATCCACTCGCTTTGGCCTCCCAAAGTGCTGGGATTACAGGCGTGAGCCACTGTGCCCGGCTGAGGAATACCATCATAATGAACATGAAGCAGATCCCACGGCAGTATGCATAATTGCATATGTAAGCTCAATGGCTTTAGCTTTCTAGGGGAGGGATGGCACAGGAATCATTTACAGGGGAAGTCTTATAGGTCATACTTTTTAGGTGGGTTTGGAACTAAACATGACCTGGAAATTATCCTGTGGGGCCTCTAGGTACATGCTGCCAACCTGGGCCTTTGTCTGCTGTTTTAAGAAGTACTTTGTCTGTGACCTCAAAGGTTCTTCTCATTCGCAAGAAGGCCTTGGGCACAGGTGCAGCACCACACAGCCAACACTGCTCAAGGCCTAGAGGACGTGCACAGGGCTAAGACAGAAGCCAGTGTCAAGTGGACAAATGGTGCTTTCTTCCCCAGGGAGTGTCTCAGTGCCTGTTTGTGGCAATGGCAACAGCTGTAGAATCCAACCTTCCCATTCTCAATCTTGCTAACACTTGGCATCAAGTCAGCCTCAGCCATGAGGAGCCATCATTCAGGCAACTAATAGCCTATTTCAGTCACTTAGTCTCCCCTCTCTCTCTGACACACACACACACACACACACAACACACCTGCCTCCTCCAAAGCCATCATCTTGAAATCACAATCACAAATGGGAAACAAGTTAGTGCAACTACTGTCTATGTGCTAGAAGAAAAATGGAAACCCAAAACAATAAGATGTTCATAGTCAAGGACAATTACTACCCTGTCCCAGAAGTCCTATCTCTTTTTCCCTAAACTATACATCTCACTGATTAAAAAGAGCAGGACTGGCCAGATCTGCTGTGTGCCCAGTCTTCACCTGACTCTGACAATGAATTTGTCTGCAGGTCTCTGAGTTACACCAGCTGCCACGGGGTGTGTAATATCACGGCTCCAGAGGGGGGCTGCTCTGTGATGGCTCTGGCTTCCTTACTGGTGTCAGTCCCAGCATGACTTTGATCCCACATAATACCATGCTGCCACAGGTGGCAGGGAGGTCTACAGACACACAGTGAATTACCCAGGGACACAAGACAGGTGAGGACCATTTATCGGGACCTAAGGTTCTTATTTCTACTCATCGCTATTTCCAGCACCCCACACTCAAAAGAGACTGGGCCAACAATTGTAACCTTGATTAACAAACCTGGTCCATGTGCACAAAGAGCTGGCTGCAAGAATAATGAAACAGTGGAACAACTGAAATAATGAGTGAGATGGAAATATACGGTAGACATAAGGCTGTGGTGTAATGTAATAGTGTGGAAATGTTATCAAGCTATACTAACAAGTAAATAAGCAGAGTAGAAAACAAAATATACACAAACATGTCCACAGACTACAACACTGGAAATGCTACTAGGTTATCTCTGGGAAGCAGGATTATAGGTGATTTTTATTTTCTTTGTTTGCCTATGTCTGCCAACATAAACACAGGTTATAAAGTAAACAGCAAAACCTCATGTCACTTGACATAACACATCATATTCCAAACTGAAATCTTTCACCACGCACCTTTTCCCAGACTCACTATACATATATTTACCCAAGTATACCACATCATTTCTCTCTCTCTCTTTTTTTTTCCCCCGAGACGGAGTCTTGCTCTGTCACCCAGGCTGGAGTGCAGTGGCACAATCTCAGCTCATTGCAACTTTCGCCTCCCGAGTAGCTGGGATTACAAGTGTGCAACACTAGCCTGGCTAATTTTTGTATTTTTAGTGGAGATAGGATTTCACCATGCTGGCCAGGCTGGTCTCAAACTCCTGACCTTGTGATCCACCCACCTTGGCCTCCCAAAGAACTGGGATTACAGGCATGAGCCACTGTGCCCAGTCAGCGTACCAAATCATTATGCCCCGTTGTACACAGGATGGGTGAAAATCCATCTCCACGGTGGCCCTACTATGGCCCTGACACAGAACTAAAGAATGTCATTCCTGCTGAAAGGCCTTCCCTGTCTCCCCAGTGAATTTCCTGTTCTAGGCTCCTTCTTCCACATGCTTATCTGCTGCTGCCTGCCAACTCTAGAACGTAATAGCAAAAGACAAATAGTAAAGACCTAAAGATTATCATCTATCTGCCAACACAGATCCTTCAAACACTAAAAATATCCCTTACAGATATCTCTTGCCTTAGAAAATTGGCAAAGACTTTTCAAAATGAAAAATACTCAGTGTTGGCACTCATATGACTGCCTAGCAATAGAAATTGCTAGTACTCAAAATACCTTTCTAGAGTTTAGCAACACATATCAAAGTATTTGAAATGGGTATGACCATTAATCCATTTCTCCAGGAAATATGGTACTGGAGAACATACACAAAGATTCAACTTCCAACATATTAATCACAATATTATTTGTAACAGTTCAAAACAACCTTAATGTCCACAGACAGGAAAATTGCTAAATAAATCATGGCTTATCCATATAAAGGAACACTATGCAGGCATTAAAATTATGTTGTAGGCCGGGTACAGTGGCTTACTCCTGTAATCCCAGCACTTTGGGAGGCCAAGGCTGGTGGGTCATTTAAGGTCAGGAGTTTGAGACCAGCCTGGCCAACATGGTGAAACCCCGTCTCTACTAAAAATACAAACATTAGCTGGGCATGGTGGCATGCACCTGCAATCCCAGCTACTTGGGAGGCTGAGGCATGAGAATCACTTGAACCCAGGAGGCAGAGGCTGGAGTGAGCTGAGATCGCATCACTGCACTCCAGCCTAGATGACAGAGCAAGACTCTGTCTCAAAAAAAAAAAAAAAAGTATGTTGTAAGAGACTAGCTGCCTGATAAAGTGCTTGCAATAAGTGAAAAAAGCAGTTTTATTTTTGTTAAAAAATATGCATTTATATACACACATTCATATGTCCATGTATATATTGTAAGTGGATATAGATATGCAGCAATCAATGCAAAAAAGGCATCTCATCTCTAAATGATGCAATTACAGGATGACTTTTAAATTTTGTACACTTTTATGTATTTTTTACTTCTTCTACAAAGAGCATGTATTACCTCTATCAGTTTTTTTAAATTTTTGAAGACATATCTTACCTTTACTCTTTCTCAGATTTGAAATTACTTTCATCATCACTCAGATTTGATACCTAACATTTTGTTTAAAGTGGTTCCCGGCTGGTTAGAACAGATGGAAAACACTTTTCTGTTCTAGGTCATACTCCTGGTCCTCTCCTCTCCTACCACACCAGCTCCTGCTTCCTGCCTTGTCCTTTCAGACCCCTACTGGCCACTCTTTGGCTCCGTCCCCATGGCCCTGCCTAAGGAGTTGTCATATGCCAGGAGAGTCACAGCCTTAGGGCCACCACTGCCACAACAGAGTGGTAGATCCAGGCTTTCCCTTCCTCCCCAGCCACTGACCCCAGGCTGAAAGCAGTGGAGCCAGAGCCTCAGGACTTGGCTCAAGATCCAGTCGGGGGTGCTGTTCAGCAGCCTGTGACAACAGTGACACACTCTGGGGATGAGGCCGGGGGCTCTAGGAAGAGGGTAAGAAGTGGGAGAAGAGTCCGAGAAAGGGTAGCAAGAAGGCAACGCCAAAAACGCCCACTGAGGAAAGTCTTAGGATGTCATGTGTAAGTGATGAACTGGTCTCCCAGCTGTGACAAAACCAGTCCCTGTGGAAGTTCTCCCTGCCCCACCTCATCAAGGATGTGTTGCCACATCCTCATCAAAAGCCATGGACCCTGATCTCAGCCCCACAAAGCTCGCACATACTTACATTCTCAGGAGTTTCTTTGTTTGCTTTCTGTCTCCGGAGATCTGGCTTAATGAATGCTAAGGTTGATAGATTAAGGAGGAAGAGAGACAAAAACACAGTTATTACGTTCATCCGAGAGAAGAAACCTTCATTTCCTAAGGGTCACAGGTATCCCGAACTTACTTCAGATACTCAAGAGAGCTGGTGGCTGAGGGCACTGTCAGCCAACTTGAGAGAGCCGGAGGATCGCTGCTGTCCCTGACAGGCAGAAGCCAACAATGACGGTGGCCTTCACTTAAGGATCAGGGACTTTGCACACATTGGTCTAATCATCACAGCAATCCTCATTTTACAGATTAAAAACTGGGGTTCCCAGAGCTTGGTCCACTTGCCCAAGATCAACAGCTATGGAAGTTAGCATCATAGTCTGTGATTCCAACATGAGTCTTCTGGCTCCAAAACCCATGCTCCTTCTACCAAAACAATGTGCTGCCTCCGAAACAGATTCCCCAACAAACCCTTCCATCTGTCCCCCTACATATGTACTCCCTATCTGTTGCCTCATTGAGACACTGGGGTCCCAAATTGCCAACCTGGGCCTCATCTTGCCCTCAGGCTCCAACTCACCAGTGAGGGCTGCTCCAAGAGTAAGGAACAGACACAGGAAGATGTTCCCAGGCTTGGTTCCATAGTTGTCAATAATCTGGCCCTGGGAGATGGTAAAGATGATCCCAAATACCTGGAAAGGCATGAAGAAGATAGGAAACAAGGGCCCAGTCAACTAACTCATGAGGAGAACTGAGCTGCCTTGATGTAATCCCAGCCCAGCTAGGAAACAAACAGGAAATACGAGGCTCTACCTGTGCAGATATGTTGAGGAGGCCGGAGGAGATGCCTTCTGATTCCGGGTACGTGAGCTCCGCGGCAAACTCAAATCCCAGCGGGAGATAGCCAGTCATAAAGAAGCTGAAGTCCAGACCAGAGAAACAAGGGGATGAAGAACTTCCAGCACAAGAAGGATGGGGAGCCCACCTCCTCCCTTAGGACTCCCTTTGCTGTTTTGTTTCTTCCCACCAAGACATACTAGGCCCTCTAATGATCTGGGCCATCCTCTAAGTGGTCATACCAAGGAGAGGGGCACCCCGAAGGCCAGGAAGAAGTTCACAGGGAGACCTTGTGCTCAGTAGGCCTCTGGGGTCCCTTGCTGCTTCTCCATCTTGCCATCAGTGACAGCCAGAGTCAGCATTTACAGAAAGGGCAAGGATGCCTGGTGTGTTCAACCTTCAGCTGAGTGACTATGTCCCGGGTACACAGGCCCTGCACTGGTAGTGGGAAGTTCCTGGATATTGAGCAGCATTTCCATGGCTCTCTGGGACCTGGAAGGAGGACCTTAGAGTCCTCCTTATTTCCATCCGGAGAGGAGCCAGCTGAGGACTGAGTGCCAGAGTACACTCTCTCCCTTTCTGTCTTTCACATGCACATAAAGACACACACACACACACACACACACACACACACACACACACACACACTCTCTCTCTCTCTCTCTCTCTCTGTCTCTCTCTCTCTCATATATACTCTCATAGGAAAATAACTGGGAAGCAGAGCTGAACAAAGACTCCTGTGAAAGAGGTATTGTTTCTTATGTTTTCTCATACAACAGGTCTAGAAAATTCCAACTTTAATTTCTGTTTTGTTTTTTTTTTGAGATGGAGTCTCGCTCTGTCTCCCAGGCTGGAGTGCAGTGGCTCAATCTCGGCTCACTGCAACCTCTGCCTCCCGGGTGTCAGCGATTCTCCTGCCTCAGCCTCCCAAGTAGCTGGGACTACAGGTGTGCGCCACCACACCGAGCTAATTTTTGTATTTTTGAGTAGAGCCGATGTATCACCATATTGGCCAGGCTGGTCTCGAACTCCTTACCTTGTGATTCACCTGTCTCGGCCTCCCAAAGTGCTGGGATTACAGGCGTGAAGCCACCATACCCGGCAACTTTAATTTCTTACATTTGCACCACGCTTCTTGATGCTTTCATATCTATTATTGTTCTCAATCTTTCCAACAACTCGACAAGGCAGGTCACTCTTATCTTCCTTTCCAGACGCGGAAATTGAGGCTCAGAATGGTTAAGTGCTGTGCCCATGGTCTAACAGGTAGGCAGCAGCAAAACTGAGACCAGGACCCAGAGTCTCTGGTTCCAAGCCCTGTGTACTTTCCATAATCCCATGTTGTCCAGGCAAAGCTGAAAAAGACTCTAAACAGGTTGTAGCCTCCAAGAGGTCGTGAAGGGTGTGATTCATGCTTCATTCCATCCCAAAAGAACAGACAGCCCAGGCTGCCTTTGGAAGTACTACAAGTACTACCAAGATCCCTGGGCACCATGTCCATATCTCCAGAAGTCAGTGAGAAGGCAGCAAAGGCATCAATATTGCATTCTAGGATGCTGGAAGCTCTAAGAGCCATGGCCTGGTGTTTTCTAACAAATAGGCCAGAGGTGAAACTTACCCCATGGTGCCAGCAGTGATGAACACTACCCACAGGTGTCCCAGGTTCAAGGTAAATGTGTACACCACCATGCCCACCAGAGTCATGATATAGACTACCAGGGTTGTCTCTCTACAAGTAGAGGCAAAGAAATTGAATCAAACACTTCTGACTTTAATAGGCTCATTCATTCATTTATTCTACAAGCATCTATTAGATATCTGCTGCATGTCAAGCCCTCTGCTATGTTCTTGGAGTTTTGTTTTGTTTTTTGTTTTTTTGTTTTGTTTTCAGAGATAGTGTCTTGCTCTGTTGCCCGGGCTGGAGTGCAGTGGCGTGATCACAGTTCACTGCAACCTCCACCTCCTGGGCTCAAGCAATTCTTGTGCCTCAGCCTGCTGAGTAGCTGGGACAGTCATGTGCATCACACCCGGCTAATTTTTGTATTTTTCATAGAGATGGTGTTTTGCCATGTTGGCCAGGGCCTGGCCTTGTTCTTGTACATTTTCTTTCATAGAACTTTCTGGCCGGGCGCCGTGGCTCAAGCCTGTAATCCCAGCACTTTGGGAGGCCGAGACGGGCGGATCACGAGGTCAGGAGATTGAGACCATCCTGGCCAACACGATGAAACCCCGGCTCTACTAAAAAATACAAAAAACTAGCCGGGCGAGGTGGCGGGCGCCTATAGTCCCAGCTATTCCAGAAGCTGAGGCAGGAGAATGGCGTAAACCCGGGAGGCGGAGCTTGCAGTGAGCTGAGATCCCGCCACTGCACTCCAGCCCGGGCGACAGAGTGAGACTCTGTCTCAAAAAAAATAAATAAATAAAAGAACTTTCTCTCCATGAGGGTGTTGGACACTGATAGACAATGATCACAAAAAAAAGTTATTTAATTACATCACAATCAATGCTACAAATAAGTAAGACTAGTAAAGTATGAAGCCATCTTACGATATCTTTGTTCCGTTTCTGTAGAACCCACTCAGCAATATCAAGCTGCCCCTTTACTTGTCATGTCCTAGACAGACAGGAAAGGCAAAGCCCTTTGTCCTTCTCCCATCCCTCACCAGAAAAAAGAAAAAACAGGACAAACATCAGCCATGATGAGGTGGCAGTCATGTTTAGGACTACCCCAGAAGCTGTCCAATTACGTTCGTCTGCTTTATCCCAAGACCCATGACCATGTCAGACGACAGTGCTCTCTGTCACCTACAAGTTCTTTTTCTTTTTTTTTTTTTGAGATGGAGTTTCACTCTTGTCACCCAGGCTGGGGTGCAGTGGCGTGATCTCAGCTCACTGCAACCTCTGCCTCCTGGGTTCAAGTGATTCTCCTGCCTCAGCCTCCCAAGTAGCTGAGATTACAGGCATACGCCACCACACCAGGCTAATTTTTTGTATTTCTAGTAGAGATGGGGTTTCGCCATGTTGGCCAGGCTGGTCTCAAACTCCCGACCTCAGGTGATCTGCCTGCCTTGGCCTCCCAAAGTGTGCAAATTATAGGCGTGAGCCACTGCGCCCGGCCCAGCAAAGCTTTTTCTGTTGAGTCTGAACTACTCCACTTCAGAGAGCAGGAACTAAGAGAGAATATTCTCTCGGCCTGAACTGAGTGTTTGACTTCCAAAGTCAATGTGAGAAACCTTCCCTATCTTCGCCCACTTCCTGTTACATTTCCCTCTGTCAGTCCCCTCAGGAGTTCCATCAGCAAGTCTTGATTTCTATTTCAGGCTCACCCTTCCTGTGCCCCTCCAGCAGTTCTCTTCCCATGTTGCCCACCTAGGACTCTGCTGTAGCGCCGACTCCTGCAATTCGACCTGCATTCTTCTCCCTGCACTACCTAAGGCAGGGCACAGGCACTGCACATCCCTCTGTCCCCCTACCATGAACATCAGGACTCAGATGATGAAAGCTTTAAAGCTTTTCTTTTCTTTCTTTCTTTTTTTGAGACGGAGTCTTACACTGTTGCCCAGGCTGGAGTGCAGTGGCGCGATCTCAGCTCAGTGCAAGCTCCGCCTCCCGGGTTCCAGCCATTCTCCTGCCTCAGCCTCCCGAGTAGCTGGGACTACAGGCACCCGCCACCAAGCCCGGCTAATGTTTTTTGTAGTTTGTTTAGTAGAGATGGTGTTTCACCGTGTTAGCTAGGATGGTCTCGATCTCCTGACCTCGTGATCCTCCCGCCTCGGCCTCCCAAAGTGCTGGGATTACAGGTGTGAGCCACTGCGCCCAGCTGAAAGCTTTAAAGCTTTTCTTTACACATCACCCCTGAAGTCAGAATCATGGGGGAGGCACCAACTGGCACACTATGGTTGTGTCAAACTAAACCCTCCATCTCTTGAGTGCCAGATTCTGTGAAGCACTTCATATGCATTTATTATTTCAATTCAACCTTTACAAAAATTCTGTAAGAAATATCTAACAATTTCTCATTTTACCAATGAAACGGAAGCTCATGCCACTCAAGTTACTTGTCCAAAGTCACCAGCTGAACAAATGCAGAGCTGGGATGTGAACTCAGAACTGGATTTCAAACCTGTGTCCCTTCTGCTACTGCATGCAGGAATAATGATGCACTATGTGGTTACGTCTTTGGAAAAGTTCAAGGTCAGAGTCTCCAAAGGATGCTGCTCCCACCTGGTGCTTCAAAGCAGCTGCTAAGGGTAGAGGAGCTTCCTTCTCCCTTCTCGCTCCTCCCTCACACTCTTCCCACCAACTCTGCAGAAAGCAACGTCATGGACTCCAGTCTTGCCCGATGATCCCACAAGCTCACCAGGATGAAACTTTAACCATAGCTTCATCCTAAACCACTGACCAGTTTAGAAAAAACTATTTGTAGTCCCAGCCTGAGATAAACAGACCTCACCATCCAATTTCCAACCTCCAAACCAAACTAGACAAATCTGGGAGCCTTAGAGTGGCAAGGACTGGCTCCAAAATGATGGGATCATAGAGCTCTCATCCCACTGGAAGTAGCCCTTTCTCTGCCTAGGTAGTGGCACAGGGAGAAAAATATCTTGTGCTGACCACTGGATTTAGACATCACGTGACACTAGGAACTGGTGACATCCAGGTTCTGAAGAGGGATGAGAAAGTGTCCTTCCCAGTCCTCCCATTATCTTTTCTAATTCATCTGAATCATCTGGCTGCCCATGTCCCAGCCCAGCCAACATTCCAATCCCTCCCTCCTCCTGCCGCAGAGCAAGCCCTGGAAAAAGGGACACTGTTATTCAGTGGTTTGGGGATGGCCAGTCCTCACTGCTCTTACGTCCGGCTGAAGCAAGCAACTAACAGCTGGCAGCGATGAGACAGCGGCCAAGCCCCGCCAGCAGTAATTAAGCTGAGCCAGGCTCCTCGTCGCCACCTCCCGACGGATGGTCTCAATTGCAATGCCTTTGATGAGGGCAGCCAGAATGAGACCTGGTCTGACCAGAGCCTCACAGAAGCGGGTTTGTGTGGCAGAGAACAGGTCTGCCACTGTCTGTTGCCTGCAGACACAGGGAACTTTGAAGGCCTTGACAGAGCAGCCAGGGACACTGCTCTGCCCCAGTACAACACAGCCCAGGAGCTGCCCCGCCAGCCAGTGCTAACTGAGTACCCAGTGAACGGGCAGCACTGGAACATCACAAGGGAAGGATGTTGGGCTGCTGCTCGCCAGAGCATTTTCTCCAAGGCCAGCTGCTGAATGGAGGAACGTAGGCTGCTTTTCACAAATGCAGATTCTTCTGCTGATTTGGCATCCATGGGGCGGGTAGTGGCCTGGCATTCACTAAAACCTTTTAATTTTTTTTTTTTTTTGAGCCAGGCTAGAGTGCAGTGGCGTGAACTCAGTTCACAACAACCTCCACCTCCTGGGTCAACGATCAGCGATCCTTCTACCTCAGCCTCCCAAGTAGCTGGGACTTCAGGTGTGTGCCATTATGCTTAGCTGATTTTTGTATTTGTTGTAGAGATGGGGTTTCAGCATGTTGCCCAGGCTGGTTTTGAGCTCCCAGACTCAAGCAATCTGCCTGCCTCGGCCTCCCAAATCTCTGGGATTACAGATGTGAGTCACTCTGCCTAGCCTGATAAAACCTTTTAATATAGCTCCAGGCTCTTAGAAAAGCACTGGGCATTCAGATCCAAAGTATGTTACAATATTTACCAACAAGGTATAAATAATTGCAAGATAATATACACTGCAAACTGGAGAAAGTTCAGAGCACCTTGGTTAACCCCATGGGGTCCACAAGGTGCCATGAGAACAGGGCGGTGAAATCACCTCCTCCTCATCTCCACTCTTTGGGGTTTCCACAAACACTTCCCACTACTGAGATGTTTTTTTCCCATTCATTTTCATTTCTCCTTCCGCTACCGCTTTCACAAAGCTACTTAGAGAGTGGGGATGGGGAAGAGGACTATGCTAGGCCTTCAAGTTCAGTAGCTCTCATCTTCTTAAGATCCTGTGGGATTCCTAGAGGATCTTAAGAAGGGTATAGCTTCCCCCATTTGATAAATGAGGAAACTGAGGCTCAGAGAAGTCAAACTTGAATGACCTGCTTGGCCACTCAGGTCTCCAAACAATGACTTGGAGCCACATTGCTTATGAATATGTCATTTCAAAAAACACGTCCCCAATTCTCAGTCCAAGAGGATGAGTCACTTACTTGTAGGTTTTGGACCTATCCAGCCAGATTCCTGAGATCACAGCCCCAAGCATTCCTGCAATGACGATGGTCAGGCCAATTCTTCCAGCATTCACTTCTTCCCCCTGGGGAAATCATAGCCCCAAAGATCACCCGGCGATGGGACAAGACTCGGGACAGAGAACAGTCACCATGGGGTGAAGGAACAAAGGCAGGTAACTCAGGCTCCATCAGAGTCAATATTCAGAACGTATCAGGACAAGATGGCCTATAAGAAGATGGCCTAGGAGAAAATTCTAGAATAACTACTCCTCCCAACAATATAACCCTGACTGTGTGTGCATGATATTGGATGCTGGAGTGACAGGGATGAGCCAAATCTGTTCTTAGAACTACTTTTAGGCAAATTGTTTAAAAAACGTAAACCTCACAGCAACTCTTCAATCTTATCTGTCATTAATTCCATTTCACAGATGGGGAAATTAAAATATATATGTTAAAATTTCCATTCTTAGGTTTTTTTGAGCTATCAATGCCAAGAGGAATGGAAAGATAATCGTTATATATTTTTGAGTGTTTACTATAAGCCAGGCACCATGCCTAAGGTTTTATATCATTTCCTCATTTACTCCTCGCCATTCCCCATCATAAGTGTTAGGAGTCGGTCTTCTCCATTTTGCAGATGAAGAAACAGGCACAATGAGATTAACCTACTAGCCCAAGGTCACAAGGCACGTGTTAAGTTCAGAGCTAGGATCTGAACTCAGGCCTTTGATTTCCAAAACTAGAACACTTAGCCACATAGGCTACCACTTCTGCAAGTGTGAGAGCCTAGTCCTTTCAAAAGAAGGTTGGATCTCCATATTCCTGACTCCAGGCCACTCAGTATTCCATTCGCAGCATCCAGCCCAGGCCTTGTGGGTTCTGGAAACATTTAAATTCAGAACTTTTTTTTTTTATATATTTGCCAACAGCGTTGCCAGGCACTATGCTGTATAATAAATACATGTATCATATATAATTATGTATATATACACAAGTGTCATTATTTACTCTCTGATCCTAAAAAGAATCTTGCAAGAAGTAATTATGCTTCTCTTGCAGAAAAAAAAAAAATGAGAGCTCAGAAACACTAACTAGCTTGTCACACTGTCAAGCCATCACACAGTTTAGTACCACCAAAGCTAGGGTTGAGATCCAGGGCCATCTCCCTCCAAATCCCATAAGCAAACCACTATATGACGCTACCTAGAACTGGGGGGAATGAAGACTTAAAAGTCATCCCAAGTCCTGCCAAGACAGACTTAAAAACTGTATCATCTTGAGGTCCAACATGCTTAGGGAACTCCCTTACCGGGTAGTGCCAGATCACCATGCGATTCAGCAGAGTGGACAAGGCATAAAAAGCACCAGCATTCAGACCTGAAGGAGGGAGTGAGAAATACAACATTAGGGTCAGCTTTCTTCTGGGGCCATTGCTAACTTCTCCCCCAGCATCTGGGGGGTGGGCAGAAATCCTCATCCCACTGCCACTCTGAGCGGTATCCTCAGAGAAGAAAATTCCAGGGAGGTCCGAGGCTACTCTGCAGTTTTCTCAAAGAAATACTTCAAAACAACCAAAAGTAACCATTTAACCTTCCCCTAGCCACACACTATTGCTCTCTGATCCCCTTAATTTGCCCTGGAAAATAGACTCTGTTGAGTATTACTCCCAGGGCAGAGTCATCTACATTCTTCTTAAGCATTGGGTAGATCTAAGGGGTGGTCAGTAGGACTCCTGGTCACCCTCCTCCTCCTGATGACCCTGCCCCTTCTTGAGGCTGCTCCAGACCTCTGACCTCTGACACCACTCCCTCTGCAGGTGGTTTCTCTCCTCTTTCTCCATTCCTTCTCCAACTTTCTTTGCTGATTCAATGTCACACAAAATCTATTACATGAAACTAGAAGAGACTCTAAAGAGCATTCAGTTGACTCTTCTACTTTACCAATTCATTCACCAAAGGAGCACCTAGAATATGCTGTGAAAGGCTGTATCTTTAGCGAATAAGGTCATTTGCCCAAAGCCATACAGCAAGTGAGTAGCTGAGACTGGAACTGACCCAAAGGAGCAAAGGCCTCCTGGCCTCCCTTCAATGGTGATGATGATGATGATGATGATGACAATGGCAGCTGCACACACCTATGGATTAGACACTTTATAACAACCCTAGAAAGTAGGGAGCATTATCATCACCATTTCAGAGATAACAAAGATGCACACACAGTTAAAACAACAAATACAACCACTCCATAATGCCCACCGGGGGTCTTTCTAACTTTAACTAAACATTGAGGCACACAAGACTACCACCGGCACACTCCATATTAGATTCACTTGGGAGGGTGTAAGTCAGGACACATAGCTTGTGGGCGGGGCAGCCTCAGGAGTTCCTCTTCAATGGAACCAATCCATAGAACTCCAGTTCATACAGCTTTCCAGAAGCTACTCTCTTTCAGATGATGGCTAACGTGCAAGGAAAGGTGAGTATGGCAACCACCCTGGCTTAATGCTCACAGGCGCCACTATTACTTGTAACAATTCTGTAGGCGTCACTTCCAGGGGTCCCATAAGTGACAGGCCAGTGAAAAGAGTCATTGTACTCAGGGAAGCACAAAGAATGGCTTCCCACAAGAATGAATAGATCTCCCTGTCCATTTCTATCACCAGAGCACATTTTTATCATAAGCAATGTTGCCTAAAGATAGTTACACACTCCCTTCATCGGTTCCCGGGGGGGAAAAGATACAAAGTTAAGCAAAGGTCAAATTCTCTTGCAAAATGGGAAATAATTTGCTTTGCAATCACACAGCTATTAAGTGATGGAACTGGATTTGAACTCAGGCCATGTGGCTCCAGAGTTCTTGATCTTAATCACTCTGCTTTACATCCTCACAAAGCTGACTCTTGAATCAGATTTTCTCAGCTCAGGTCACTGAACAATTTCCTCATGTCCCAGCCTCTCCCAGCAGGTCACCCTAGGAATGCAACAAAGCTGGGCCCAATGCAGCCTCCTGAGCAGCACAGAGCCACAGTGAGCCAATAAACCCAGACATGTCCCCAAATGTCACTACAACTGTCAGGCTGATGGTTGCAATGATCATGAGGCTCTCAGCAACATCTCATTCAAGCGGCATTCCCATCTAACCTTCATAGCACACACTCAGCCACTTAGAAAGTCCATTTCTGAGTCAAGAGGTCCCACAAGGAGACATTCCTGAAAAGTCAAGTGAGGTGGAGTATGGGAAGGAGAAGAAAGAAAACAGTCTCCTCCCCTCTTCCCGTTCATTCCTCCCGCTCCTCTCTAAGCCTCTTGCCCTAGTCTGACACTGCAAAGGGTGAGGAATGTTCCAACTCAGGCTTAGCTTCAGGTGGAACGGTTGCTTTCCTAACTGTGATGAGCCAAGGAGGGCAGAATCCACAGAAAAAGGAAGGAAATTATCCAGAAGGACTGGGAGCAAAAAAAAAAAAAAAAAATACACCAATGCTTTCACTGGTCCTGATAAAGGCCTGGAGAACAGAGTCCTGAACAAGTTGACCCATACTGCTGAAGCCGAATGGTTTTTCTGGGGCTCAATGGTTTCATGAAATAGTTTCCAAAGTGTGGTCTCTGTTCCACCCCAGACCTACTGCAGCAGAAACTCGGGGGAGTGAGGCCCCCGGCAATCTGCATTTGAACAAGCCTCCCAGGTGATTCTGATCGTGCTCCAGGTGGAAGCACTGGCTCCCTAGAGCAGTGTGGTTAACCAACAGCCATCCCTGCTCCAGGCCAGACAGGAGACTGAATTGGGGTTAAAGGGGGGTGGGAGGGAAGGAAGAGCAGAGGTTCATTCTGGAAGGCTGCCAATCTGTTCCACTGTTTCTGCAGCCCCACCTTAGAGGAATCAGGAGCCTATGCATGTTTTCTGAATCCATCTTTGGTCTAGATGTCCCTCACCATATTGTCAAAGGTTTCCAGACATGGTTAACCAGCATAAGTCCACTCTACTGCCTAAACACAGGGGTTGGGCATTCCACACAGAAGGGCAGGAATGAAATGCATGCTCCTTCCTGCGTGAGTACCTCTTACAGGAGTACGGGTGACTGCATTCTATTCAGATCTGATCATCCTCAGCAAGGTGAGCCTGCTGGGCCAGGGAAGAGAAAACGTGATCTCCCCTGAAAGGCCTGGTCATTCCTGGAATCAGTCGCCTGGGAGACGTGCCACTTACTGAGAAGGCAGGCTTTAGAGAGGCAGAAAGGACTCTGTCATCATTCTGAGTCTCTTTCTCTCCTTTGTCAAAAACAATTTTCTTCTTTGTAAAAAATTTTTTGGGGTCTCACTATGTTTACCAGGCTGGTCTTGAATTCCTGGCCTCAAAAGATCCTCCCACTTTGGCCACCCAAAGTGCTGGGATTACAGGTGTGAGTCACCAAGCCCAGCCAATAACAGTTTTATTCAAACTGTGTTCCAGTGACTACTGACATTAGAATTCCTTAAAGTTTAAAAATGCAGATTTTGAGGCCCTACCATAGACCTACTGAATCAGAATCTCTTGGAATGGGGCCCAGGAATCTGCATCTTTAGCAACTACAATAAAACCCCAATGCACTTGTTAAAATGTCTGGAATTTGAGAATACATGGCCTTCAAGATGCAAAAGATCAGGGACCAGACCCAGGCTCCCAGGTGGTGGGGTTAACATGGAGGCAGCTGGGATGGGAAGGGCCTTCAAGACCCATCACACAGCTACCTCAGAGGTTCTCAACTCTGCTGCAAGTCAGAATTATCTGAAATGCTGGGAGAAAGCAGATTCCTAGGCCCCAAACCAGACTTTCTGAATTTGAATTTCCGGAAATCTATGTACACATTCAATCAAACACTCCAGGGGGTCCTGTCCTCAAGGAAGTCTGGGAAACACTGACCCCAGATCATATCTTTGGGTTTTGGTTATTCTGCATTTCCCTTTAGTTCTTGTTTTAAGGGGCCAGTCTGACCTCGACAAAGCTCCCGGGAATCCGGAGAAGGATTTTATGCCCACTCTTCAGCTAGGATTTTAGAGGGGGCATGAAGCGCCTTCCCTAGGCCCATGTAGGTGGAACAATGATAAAGCACTGAGAGCCCCAAGGGAAGGTGAACCTTGGGATATACAAGTCGAGACTTTGAGTTCAGATGCCAGAGGTGTTGGAAGTTTATTCAGAAGCATGAATAATCTTGCTGGCGGCAAGGCTGGGGCATAACTATGGAAAAAGTATGCCCTTTGAGTATGCCATTTTCTAGAAGAGAAGTCTTTCCAACAATTCTTTTCAACAGGGCAGTTGTTATACCATTGATCATAAGACATTAGAGGAGGCCATGTGAATGCAAGACTCAGAGACACAAAGAGAAGGTAGCCAGAGGAAGGTTCCCTTCTCCATCCCCCCCCCCCCCCCCCCCCCCTGAAACACACCAAAAACACCGTCCGACACGTGGAATTTCTGGTTCCCTGAGTCTTCCCGCATTGCCAAAGTTGAAGGAGAGAGGGTGTTTTACTGGCAGTTTCTTACTGATGTGATATTTCAGCAACATCAAACCCAAGCTCAACCCCTGGATCTCTTCCCCTCTAAACTGAATTGGCAGATTTCAAAAAAAATAGCAAATAAATACATTTGTAATAAATACTAGTTCTTAGTATAAATATGCCACAAATATTGCATAAGACATATTTATATTAAAAGTATTTGTTGTTTAGCTGAAATTCAAATTAACAGGATGATCTTTATTTTATCTCTCAACCCTACCTCTAAGAGTGTAGCCAGAAGTCTAGGGAAAAGCCAGCAACACTTGCACCCTCGATTTACTCCAAGGCCTTCAATTATTGCTGCACCTCAGCTCTGGGCAGTTGACTCATCAGTTTGGAAAACCACTTGGAAAGCCACTGCAAATACAATACCACCAGCTGCAGGACAGTTACTCCTCCTCTTAGTGAAATCTGGTTTGGACCAAAGAAGCAATGCTGGAAATCAGTAAGTTTTCCAATGCAATAGCATTGTAGTCTGGCAATGGCAGCCTGGCAGCCTGGAGGCATGTCATGTCTTTATTCTCAACTGCATTAAAAGCTTTCACTTCCATAATGGTTGAACTACCCAAAGGATTATAAATTATGCTACTACAAAGACACATGCACACGTATATTTATTGTGGCACTATTCACAATAGCAAAGACTTGGAATCAACCCAAATGTCCATCAGTGACAGACTGGATTAAGAAAATGTGGCACATATACACCATGGAATACTATGCAGCCGTAAAAAAGGATGAGTTTGCATCCTTTGTAGGGACATGGATGCAGCTGGAAACCATCATTCTTAGCAAACTATCACAAGAAGAGAAAACCAAACACCGAATGTTCTCACTCATAGGTGGGAACTGAACAATGAGCTCACTTGGACTCGGGAAGGGGAACATCACACACTGGGGCCTATCATGGGGAGGGGGGGAGAGGGGAGGGATTGCATTGGGGAGTTATACCTGATATAAATGATGAATTGATGGGTGCTGACGAGTTGATGGGTGCAGCACACCAACATGGCACATGTATACATATGTAACAAACCTGCACGTTATGCACATGTACCCTAGAACTTAAAGTATAATAAAAAAATAAAAAAATAAAAAAAAAAGCTTTCACTTCCATTCAGAACACTCCAATGGGAAGTAAGTGTCATTACTGTTTTCTAGTGGGGGTGGAGAGTATTAAAGAGATGAAGGATGGGCAGCAGAGATGGGTGAAGGTAGTACACTCAGTAACTGGCAGAGCTGACACCAAAACTCAGACCTCCCATTTCTTTCGAGGCAGCTCTGAACTTACGAGTCCAGCACTCAAGGCTCTTAACCTAAGACATGTCCACCCACGTCCAATACGTGTGCCTGTGAAATGCTGTTGCCTGTTTAATTCCCAGCCACATGCTCTTTAAATGCATATAATTCAGAGCTAAATATGAACACTACATGTACAATGTAAAAAGTATGAACCATTTCATTCTTCAAAGCCCAATATGAAACTGCAAGGGGATTAGGAAGACTGGGGTAATTCTGGAGGATTTCAAAGCATCTAGTTGAATTGACAGCGGGCATTTTAGAAAATTGTTTTTGTTGGGAGGCCGAGGCAGGCAGATCACCTGAGGTCAGGAGTTTGAGACTAGCCTGGCCAACATGGTGAAACCCTGTCTCTACTAAAAACAAAAATTCCCTGGGTATGGTGGCAGGTACCTGTAATCCCAGCTACTCGGGAGGCTGAGTCAGGAGAATTGCTCAAACCTGGAAGGTGGAGGTTGCAGTGAGCCGAGATCATGCCACTACACTCCAGCCTGGGTGACAGAGCAAGATTCTGTTAAAAAAAAAAAAAAATTGTTTTTGTTTTTGTTTGTTTTAATTCAGAACAAACACAGTAGGAGAAGAAAGCAAAGATTAACAGTTGGAGGAAGTGCCTATAGTTCTTGCCCTATGGGCAAGAAACTAAATCTCTAGAGCCTCAGTTTCCTCATGTCTAAAATGAAACAAAGGGCTTATGTCATAGGTTAGTTTTGAAAATTTAATGAGATAATACATGTAAAGCAATTAACATGATTCTTCAATCAAAATTTTTTTCAAATCTGTGATTAAGTCTAAGAATCATTTTCTTTTTGGCAAAGAGCCCCACATGGACATCACATTCTCCAGAGTTTCCTTTCAACATTTTCAGCCAGCCTCTTGTTCACCCCAACTGTTATCCCCACTGCAGGCAGCTACAATGCTAAGCAGTGCCATTGATTGTTTTCAACAAATGCCCTGGCAATAGGGCTTTTCCCATAAGCAAACGCCAAGTCAGGTCAAATAACAACATGTCCAGGGCTTTTCTGGGGACCTGCTAGGTAGGTCAAATAGTACTTCTCAGGGGTGGAGCTCCAAATCGACTTTACTCCCTCCAACGGCTATAAGGCAGTTGGTTTGCACAGCTCCATGGCTATGAGGCTGCTAGATGCCACAGACCCATGGCTGCAAGGCTGTAGTGGTCAAGGCTACTGCAGAGCCTGGGAGAACTGGGGATTGGAATAGGGCAAGTGAAAACACAAGGCCCACTGTTCTTACTGATATTTAGCCATTTCTCTTAAATAAATGCTGCTTGGATTGTTGCACGTCATTTGTTAAAAGTTCTGAAAAAATTCATTTTGACATTTTTGGCCATTGTTCTTGTTTTTATAGAGGAGTGGATTTTCTAAGGTCCTTACTCCACCATTCAAGAAGTGCTTTTCTATTTATTTCCTGGGTTATCATTTTATCAAATAGATAAGGAAAAGTGTCCAGGAGCACAGGATTAAAACTACTCTGTCAGATTAAAGACCATGTGAGCAACCAGCCATGCGAGAGGAAGGAGGAGGAGTAGCTTTGCTCCCCACAGCATGGCCTAGGCTTGAGCCCCTCGAAGACCAGGAGTAACAATGTTCCTGGTACATTTTGTCTGTTTCTTGTTCTCATGAGTCAGTGACCTGGCCCTGACACCAACAACCTCCAGTACTGAGGACCATAGCCTTTGGAACGGGACCACTGCCCAGTTATCACCGCTGTCACCATTTTCAGCACAGAAAATATTTATGAAGTACTCATCTGCCCTAGAATCCCAGGTGGGCCTCAAATACCCTCTTGTTAGATGCAACAAGGTTTATGGTTGTCAGAGGTCAATGCACTCACAATATTTAACTCTAGCAAAAGTAAAAGCTCTTAGAGTCATGGAATCCTGAGTCTACAAGGGCCCCCAAAGGCCATCTGGTTTCACTATCCATCTTCAGCCTGAGATTCCCTACAACATTCCCACCAAGTGGTTAGTCCCATCTATGCTTGAACACCTCCCAGTGATGGGGAAATTGTAACTTCCTTAGTTGGACGTCTCTAAGCTTTGGAAACTTTGTCTTTGTTTTGCGGATGAATGGGGAGACATACTCAGAGAACTGAGAAACTGGAGGAAATGAGGAATGGGGGATCGAGATCTTGAAGACGAACCTGGTCATCTATGGCTATTCCAGATGAAAGGTCACCTAATTTCTATGTATGCCTGAAAAACGGGATTGCCCCTCTACCAGGATAAAGCCACCCTCTTATCTAGTGTCTCAGCAAATAAACGTTTCAGTTGATATAAAATGTATTGATGAGCCTAAAATGAAACTCTGGAACAATTCTAGGAAGGAACATCAGCAATTACAGAACAGGCATTAAGAATGCAGATTTTGGCTGGGCGCAGTGGCTCACACCTGTAATCCCAGCACTTTTTGAGGCCGAGGTGGGCAGATCACCTGAGGCCAGGAGTTTGAGATCAGCCTGGCCAACATGACAAAACCCCAGCTCTACTAAAAATACAAAAATTAGTCGGGCATGGTGGTGCATGCCTCTAATCCCAGCTACTCGGGAGGCTGAGGCAGAAGAATTGCTTGAGCAGGGGAGGCAGAGGCTGCAGTGAGCCAAGATCGCACCACTGTACTCCAGCATGGGCAACAAGAGGAAAACTGTCTTAAAAAAAAAAAAAAAAAAAAAAAGAATGAGGCTTTGGAGTTAGATGAACTTGTATTTGAACTCTGGTCCTGCCACTTGAGAGTTGTGTGATCTTGGGCTAGTTATTTGACTACTTTGAGTTTAGTTTCCTCATCTGTTTAATAGGGATAATTTTAGTACCAACATCACATAGGTGTACTGGAAGTTAAATAAAATCAGATGTGGAAAGCACCTGGCACAGAGTAAGCACTGTTGTTGTTATAAAGCAATAGCTTTTGAGTCCGTAGGCAACATGAAGCCATGGCTAACTGGGGTTTCACTAAGAATAAGTCATGTCAAACCAATTTTATTTCTTTGTTTCATATGGTTACTGTACATGTCACACATTTGCTAACTCTTGGTTTTAATCAAACTTTAACTGGTGGATTAAATGACCAAATGTAGGCTGAATAGCAATAAAGGTGGGTAGATATGTAGCAGCTTGAACTAAGGGTACTAACAGACTGGCATTCATCTGGAGGACACTCTTTAGTGGAACGCCATGAGGCTCTGTCTTTGCCCTTGTTCGATCCAACGATCTTATTACAGGTTTGAAAGAAGATACAGAAAACACCATGCTGGGAAAGAAAGCCAACACATTAGCATTAAGATTCCAATTTATCGGCCGGGCGTGGTGGCTCAAGCCTGTAATCCCAGCAGTTTGGGAGGCCGAGACGGGCGGATCACGAGGTCGGGAGATCAAGACCATCCTGGCTAACACGGTGAAACCCCGTCTCTACTAAAAAATACAAAAAAACTAGCCGGGCGAGGTGGCGGGCGTCTGTGGTCCCAGCTACTCGGGAGGCTGAGGCAGGAGAATGGCGTAAACCCGGGAGGCGGAGCTTGCAGTGAGCTGAGATCCGGCCACAGCACTCCAGCCTGGGCGACAGAGCGAGACTCCGTCTCAAAAAAAAAAAAAAAAATTCCAATTTATCTTTCCAAGAGCCAAGCAAATGAAATGAAAGAGGGATGTTGTTGTGCAATCAGATAAAATGGAAGTCAATTACAGGATGAGGGAGGACTGTTGAGGACTGACTCATGTGGCAAAACACATATATGCATGCATGCATTAATTAATTTACGAATTTAGTAACTACTGGAATAGTCACTCGAGGCCAGTCACTGCTGAAGAACTATAAAGATGAAAAACATAAATCCACAATCTTCGAGAGTTCAGTCTGATGGGGAAATAGACTTGCAAAAAATTTTCTTTTTAATGACATCTGTTAAGATGTATAAGGAATAGCATGGTAAGAGAGGGAAAGTTTTACCTACTACTGCTTTACAAAAGTGATACTGAGATGAGACTTGGAGGACCAACAGGCATTTGTCAGATAACCTGACGTAGGAAGAAATTATTTTCTAGGTGGACTTTATAACACATGCAAAGGCCCTTGGGCATAGCTGGGTCCTCTGGATTGACCCTAGACAACAACTTTCCAAGCACATTTGGGCTTTGGAAAGAGTAATATGTGAAGACACATCAGGCCTCTTGTCTACCATTTCCAGTTCTAATGCATTCCTACACACATTGGCGCCTTACCATAGGTGATGACAAGCAGCACAAAGTTGAGGTTTTTGAAGAGCTGGGCGATGGAACCTAAGTACGAGGCATCAGGAGAGGTCAAGGCATAGCTCAGGGATTGGGCCCTGCTGGGGGGATATTTAGGTTTCTCCTTGAACACTGAAAGGAAAAAAACAGAGATGGCTGGAATTTCCCATGGTCCCACCCCAGCAGAGCTAGTTCCACATAAGTGAAAGCTGCTCCATCATCTGAGAGGAGCTAAGACTCCCAAAGGAAATATTAATTCTTCAATTAAACCCTTAACAGCCCTCTTCTTGAAGCTGCTTCTCATTGTTTGAGGCTGAGTGAATGATCCCTTTATACTTTTTTTTCTTTTTCTTTTTTTGAGATGGAGTCTCGCTCTGTCACCCAGGCTGGAGTGCAGTGGCAGCATCTCGGCTCACTGCAACCTCCACCTCCTGGGCTCAAGCTGTTCTCTCATCTCAGTCCCCTGAGTAGCTGGGACTACAGGCATATGTGCCACCACACCTGGATAATTTTTTGTATTTTTTATAGAGTCAGGACTTTGCCATGTTGCCTGGGCTGGTCTCAAACTCCTGAGCTCAAGCAATTTGCCTGCCTTGGCCCCCCAAAGTGCTGGGATTACAGGCGTGAGCCACTGCACCCGGCCTGATTACTTTTTCCTTTTCTTTTTTTTTTTTTTTTTTTTTGAGACGAAGTCTCGCTCTGCCACCCAGGCTGGAGTGCAGTGGCATGATCTTCGCTCACTGCAGCCTCCGCCTCCCAGGTTCAAGCGATTCTTGTGGCTCAGCCTGCTGAGTAGCTGGGACCACAGGCATACACCACCATGCCTGGCTAACATTTGTATTTTTAGTAGAGACGGGGTTTCGCTATGTTGGCTAGGCTGGTCTTGAACTCCTGACCTTTGCCTCCCAAAGTGCTGGGATTACAGGAATGAGCCACCACGCCCAGCCCTGATTACTTTTTTTTAGACCTCTGGAAGGCTGAAATTATTGGACCTCTCAGGCAGTGTTCAAAGATCAAGGAAACTCATAAAAACCAGCAAATAACATACCACAGAGAACTGAAAAAACACACTGGCAACACAAAGCTAAAGTTTTGGGATTGGTGAGCCCAGTTAATGGCTTAGTGCCACAGCTCCTCCCAAGGGGAAAGGAACTATGTTGCCCATGCTTAGCACAGAGCATGGCATGCAGCAGTTGATAAATATTCCCTGAATAAGTGAAAGGGGTCTTTTTCTGCAGGAAAAAAAGAAAAATCTAGGGTCCATTCCTCATTTCTGAAAGTCTGAATCAGACCTTTGCCTCATGATAGAAACAAGAAGATTAATATATGCTTCTCCGTTGACTGTACTGATCGCCAGTCCATTTTCTAGAGGGCAGATCAGTTTAACTAGTTGTTTGGCTAAAGTGGTTCCCCTATTAAATCTAAATACGTGGCCAGGAGTGGTGGCTTACTCCTATAATCCCAGCACTTTGGGAGACCAAGGCAGGTGGATCTCTTGAGGTCGGGAGTTCAAGACTAGCCTGGCCAACATGGTAAAACATCGTGTCTACTAAAAATAGGCATGGTAAAACACTTTGTCTACTAAAAATACAAAAATTAGCCAGGCATGGTGGCACACACCTGTAGTCCCAGCTACTCGGGAGGCTGAGGCAGGAGAATCACTTGAACCCGGGAGGCGGAGGTTGCAGCACACCAAGATTGCACCACATACTCCAGCCTGGGCTACAGAGTGAGACTCTGTATCAAAAGAAAAAGAGAAAAATTCCCAAATAAGCACCTTGTGGCCTCCTCTACACCCCAAAAGAATGCTCCTGAAAGGTCAGTAGACTGTCGCCACTTAGAGGAAGCCGTGGAAATGAAATTTACTCTCCTGGCAGATCAAAGGGGCCCTCCACCCAGAAAATGCCCTTGCGCAGACTTCAGAGCCCTGCTTCCTCCTTCCGTAGAAACTGTGCTGGATATTACAGTTGGGAGCCTCTCATCCATTGTCTTGCCCCTTCACCTTCCCTTCAATCGGGGGAAAGAATGCAAGGCAAAAAGTTTGCTTATCTTTACATCAGCAGGTGTTGGCTTAAGGATTTGGCAACCACGAACCAGAATTCAGATAAGATTGTTCAGGTCTTTACTCAATTAGCGACTATCCATCTGTGCTTGATAATAAAATGCCCAAACAGAAATGTCCTACCTCCAGATTTTCAACTGCAAAGGACCAGGCCCTCATCTGCTTGAGAATTTGGAGCTGGACATGTAATTTGAAACTCAAAGTCTGGCTAAGAGGCCCATGGCTGTATCATTCTTCCCTGCTCTCATCCACAGCTCCCTTGCTTCTCACCTTACCAGGAACACCAAGGTCTCTGTCTAATACATTCTGCCAGCTTTTAAACCCATTAGACAGCCTTTCTCATCCTGGATTCTTGGCGGGGAACAACGCAATGAGAACGGTTGAATGAGGTACCCAATTATAGAACTGCTTGACTCTGGAGGTGGGGTCACTAGGCAGGAATGAAACCTTTAACATGTGAGGTGGAACTTCCAGGTATTAGGAAGAAAGCTGGTTAACCTTTAGACGGGTGACTAACTGAAAATAAAAACCTCTGTCTTGCTGGTTCTAAATTTATCATAGCCCATATAATATCACCTAGCTGAGAAAAGGGGATGTAAATTTATCTTACGAAATACCTCAATCATTAAATGCACATGGATATAAAATATTAACAGTAGTGGCCGGGCATGGTGGCTCATGCCTGTAATTCCAGCACTTTGGGAGGCCGAGGCGGGCGGATCACTTGAGGTCAGGAGCTCCAGACCAGCCTGGCCAACATGGTGAAACCCCGTCTCTACTAAAAACACAAAAATCAGCTGAGCATGGTGACAGCCGCCTGTAATCTCAGCTACTCGAGAGGCTGAGGCAGAGAATCGCTTGAACCCAGGAGGCAGAGGTTGCAGAGAGCTGAGGTTGCGCCACTGCATTCCAGCCTGGGTGACAGAGCAAGACTCCATCTCCAAAAATAAATAAATAAATAAATAAATAAAACATTAACAGTAGTTATCTGAGGTTCATGGTTAGGATTAACTTGTACAATGACAAGTTAATGGTCATTCCTTTCTCTATACTTTTTTGTATTTTCTAGATTTTTCTATAATAAGCATACATTACTCTTATAATTTTTAAAAAAGCATTAAAGAACTATGATCCTCAAGTATTGTCGGGTTAATCTATGAGATTATTAGTTTTATGGATCAATTTCAGTTTTGTTTTTTCAGAAATTTAGAATAGGGACATAGACAAGCTTAGACTTGAATCCAATCTCTGCCACTTACTAGCTATCTAATCTCGAATAGTTGATATAACTTCCCTTAAGTCTCATTTTTCTCTTTGTTAAATAGGACTGATAGTGGTACCTCACTGATAGGGTTGTTGAAGACTAAATGAAATCAGCCATGCTCAGTACAGTGCCTGTGATGGCCTAAATGCTCAGTGGGTTTCATCAAGGAGACTAGCAGTCTACCCATTACTTCTGATGAGGTAGGACTGGGAACTGGTTAATGACAATTAAACTTTTCCTTAGCCACTAACAAAGTGGATAGGACCAACTAGCATTGTGTCAGGACAACTGCCCAGGCTAAAACATTTGAAGACCATAAGAAGCTCAGACTCCAGTTTCTGTAAATATCCATGGTATTTCAGGGCATGTTCACACAGGTCCCACCAAGGTCAGCAGAGTCTCCCTGCCCCTTTGCCCCTGCTGCCCCGTCTGTCTACTAATGACCTTACCAATGAAGACAAGGATGAGGAGGAGAGTGGCCACACCTCCTATTATATAGAACATGATGCTGATGTGATAGGCAAGCTTGTCCCGGTCTTCGACGTTGGGTACCAAAACAGGAGGGACCAAGAACCCAATCGCAATTCCAAGCTATAAGACAGAGACAACCAATCACAGTTATCAATGGCCAAGAGGTCACAACACAAATGTAAAGAGATTCCTAATAAGAAATCTAATTCCCAACTTCCAATCCTTCCTAACACCCATGCAGGGATTATTTCTCACCTCAAAACACCAGGGAAATCTTTCTTCTGACTGACAATTTGGCTTATACATCCTTCTGACCACCCTCACTATCAATGCCTGTTAGAAGAATGTGTAATTGATGATCTCAATGCAGGCTGGCTCTTCTCTAGCTGCAAACTGATGAATGATGGTTCCTCTACTCCCATATCTGGAGTAGAGTAAAATAACATTGTTTCCTTGTGCTACTGGAAATTTTAGTCTCACTGAATCTGTTAACCCAGAGCTGAGAGCCCAGCTGGGGAGAAATTCTATACCCTGCAAGCCCAAGAACTTGCATTCAGTAAGAGTTGGAAGCCTAAAGCTGTTATCACATTTACAAGCATGGAAGCTTCAGTTTATTGTGTGAATAACATAGTAACTTCTAAAGCATCTATAGTGTGAGTCACACATAACTGCATAAATTTACACACACAGGAGATAGGCACCTAAAAAATGGCTGTAAACACACACACACCCCCCCCCCCCACAAATTAAACCATTTCTTTTTTTTAAATTTTCTTTCTTTTTTTTTTTTTTTTTTGTTTTTTAAGACGGAGTCTCGCTGTGTCACCCAGGCTGGAGTACAGTGGCGCAATCTTGGCTCACTGCAAGCTCTGCCTCCTGGGTTCATGCCATTCTCCTGCCTCAGCCTCCCAAGGAGCTGGGACTACAGGCGCCCACCACCACACCCAGCTAATTTTTTGTATTTTTAGTAGAGATGGGGTTTCACTGTGTTAGCCAGGATGGTCTTGATCTCCTGACCTCATGATCTGCCTGCCTTGGCCTCCCAAAGTGCTGGGATTACAGGCATGAGCCACTGCGCCCAGCCTTTTTTGTTTTTTGAGATGGAGTCTCGCTGTGTCACCCAGCTGGAGTGCAGTGGTGCAATCTCGGTTCACTGCAACCTCTGCCTCCTGGGTTCAAGCAATTCTCCTGCTTCAGCCTCCCGAGTAGCTGGGACTACAGGCGTGCGCCACACCTGGCTAATTTTTGTATTTTTAGTAGAGATGGGTTTCACCATGTCGGCCAGGCCGGTCTCGATCTCTCGACCTTGTGATCCACCTGCCTTGGCCTCCCAAAGTGCTAAACCATTTCTTATCTAGGTTGGAGTCCAAACTCCAGTGACCTGACCGATAACATGAGTTGGGTGTTTCTGAGGTCAGAAAGACTTGGCTTCAGTACTGACTGGCTGTGACACAATTCGCAAAAGCCCTTCTGCTGCACATAATATTGAGGCGGAAATGGGAAAACAGCTTGTGAACTCAGGCAAGCTTCAAATTCCAAGAGTGAAGGAAGATGAGTAATTCCTTTGTCACGAGGTCTCATTTTTCCTTTGTTGTACTTGAAAGAGCTATTGGTAAAGAAACAATTTGCTTTCACTCCTCATTTTCACATCATCCATCAGCTGCCAATCTGCTGAGCCCCTTGATTGGTTTTTCAATGTGTCAGTCACAGTCATTCAAGATGTTTACTAGTGGTTCTCAGTTCTGGAATATTCACAAAAGTGATCACTCATAGTTTCTGTGTAGAACTCTTCATACCAATATGTAATCAATTAACCAAATGCATCTTTAAAACGTACTCTGCTAGATATTTTAGGAAGTACCAAGAGGGATAAGGCAGAGTTCCTGCCTTCAAGGAGCTGAATAATCTATTAGCAGGAAAAATGTTAAAACAAAAATACAACAGATAACACAACTGGCCATGTTTGTGGGTTAAAATGATAAAATATTACAGTTTGAAAGTTCATCTGTAATCCTCTATTATAATTACAAACCCAATAATTACAGGAGAAAACAAAGGCCAAGTGAGGTTAATTGAGCTCTGTGACTTGTTGAGGGTCACCCAGAGTTCTAGCAGAGTGGACGTGAGAAAGCAGATCTCCTGGCTTCTCTGGCCAGTGCATCCCAGGCTAGGAGCCTTGAGAAAGGCCCAGGCAGGCAGGCTTCTGCAGAAGAGAGGCCTCTTTTGTGTCCTTGGAGCTTTAGTTGATCCTTGGTCATACTGGTTTGTCAGAGTCAGGCTTCTCAACTGCTCATCTTCAAGACTTTAATTGAAGGTAAAAACCAGCCACAAGCAGAGGGGCAAATACAACCTTCTTCATAGTTGGGAAGCTGGGCCCACTCCAGCTCATATATGACCTTCTAAACACTTTGGAGTTGGAGGTCTGGAAGTTAAGTAGAATCTCCCAAGGTCCCATTTGCAAGAGTGAGGAAAGATACAGACACCATCTGAGGTTCTGTGACTCTTTCATTTCCAAAGGAAAATCAAAGCTCTGAGGTCCCAACACAGGATACCTTAATTCCCAGTTAATCTTCTGCCCCAATAAAGAGATCTTCCCAGCTGGTGCTACACTGTATGCCCTACTCCTCCGACGCAGCTGGACTCCGTTCATTCCACCTGTACACTAAGCTTAAGTGAGTGCTATTCCACCCCAACTCCAGCTTTCAAGCCTTCTCCAGGCAGCAGGGTGGATGGGTGGGCCCTAGTAGTGGCCTACAGTAACCCCAGCCGGGCAGCAACACTGTTCATGGTAACCTTTCTCAAGAAGGAAATTGGCTATGGAGGGACCTTTACGCCCAGTGTGGAAAACCAAAACATAAGGATTAGACTGTAAGCTGCTTCCTCTTTTGTTTTTTCAAGACATATTTTTGTCCTGCTTCTTAAGAGCAGTGTTTAGGGAGAGTCTATTTCTAGTTCCTAGTTTATAAGTTTATAGGTCTGTCCCGTAGTCATGATGGATGGATGGATGGATGGATGGATGGATGAGCAGATGAACGCTGGTGGAAAATCCTGCCTACACAAAGCTAGGAACGATACATCTCCCTATTAAGGTCCAGGTTCTTTCTACATTGTACTCATAGTGGTAAGAAAAAAAAAAATGTGTATGGGAAAGTAAGGAGAGGCTAGGATACCCTAGTGTATCTTGAGCATCTACTATGCACTGAATATGTAATACAATTCATCTTTTAATTTAACCCCAATAACTTTATTTATTTTTCAGTAATTATTATTATTTTTTGAGACAGGGTTTCACTCTGTCACCCAGGCTGGAGTGCAGTGGCATGATCTCAGTTCACTGCAACCTCCACCGCCTCCCAGGTTCAAGTGATTATCCTACCTCAGCCTCCCAAGTAGTTGGGATTACAGGCGCCCACCACCATGCCTGGCTAATTTTTGTATTTTTCGTAGAGACAGGGTTTCCCCATGTTGGCCAGGCTGGTCTCAAATTCCTGACCTCAAGTGATCTGCCTGCCTCAGCGTCCCAAAGTGTTGGGATTACAGGCGTGAGCCACTGCACCCAGCCTAACCCCAATAACTTTGTAATAACAAAAAAGAGAGAGAGAGAAAAAAAAAAAACCTTCTGCTCAGCACCCTGTCCAGGGTCACACAGGCAGCTAGCAGAGGAGCTGGGCTCCTAAGCCAGTTCTGTCTATGTCAGAACCCAGGCTCACTTTGCTGCCTTCCATGAAATGTTGGTGTGAGATACTAGTCAACACAGAAGTCTACATTTTCACCCATTTGAGTTGTCATTCATTTGATAGGAAACCTCTGGGGTACAAATCAGAGCCCTGGGGCCTGAATCAGTGAAACATTAATTTAAAATGTGGGAGAACGCTGCACCTGGAGCGTTTGGCACCTTTCCTGGAGACCCACCTTGGGAAGGCAGATGAATGAATGTCACTGCTAACTGGTTTTGAGTTGACTTACATCCCTGCACTCATTCTAGTTTTATCATTCTCAACAAAACACAAAGTCATGGGCAAAATACAAAATGCATGGTCAAACCAAGTCACAGTCTTAGCTCTTCTGGAACTTACTTTTCAAAAATTAGGCGCTCTTCATTTTTACCTATTCTGTAGCAGTGTTTCCCAACCTTGTCCCATAACAAACGTCACCAGTACCAACCCCATTGTTATCCCTCAGGTCTGAGGTGGGTACTAAGTACCTGTATTTTCATATGCAGGCATCCCCATCATCATCAAGGGAGTTGAGGAGACACTGGCCTCTGGAAAAGTGTGGCTCATGCCTCCTAATAGTTTCCATGCAGCTCTGCTCCTAGCTATTTTCCATGATAGCCAGTCATCTTTGGCAAACGTGATCAGTTCATGTACCTCTCCTGCTTAACACCCTGCAGTGACTTCTCCTTGCTTTAAATTAGAGATAAAAATCCGAAGCACAGCCACAAGGTTTTGCACATGGGCTCTGCCTAATGGTCTGACTCTTGTCATCAACTTGTTCCTCAGGACTTTGCTACACTGAGTTCCTTTCTGTCTTTCAAGTGACCATGGGGAGTTTGCACTGGCTCCCCTACCTGGATTAGAATGTCTCCCTGCCGTGTTTCAGCTAGTCATTGCAGATATCCTTCAGGTCTAAGTGCAAATCCTGCTTCCTCAGGAAGGTTGCTCTGATCCCTTACATGAGTTCGGGTTCCTGCATAGGTAATTTTATATTTGTATGATCATTTAATTAACATCTGTCTTCCCAATCAGATTACAAGCTCCATGACAGCAGGGCTCACACTGATCTCTGGAGCCTGGTACATGATAATACTCATCATAGTAAAACGTACAGAGCTTTACGTGGAGTATCTCAAGCCTCATAACAACCCAAGAAAGAGGGGTCTAACATCGTCCCAATTTTACAGGTGATGAAGCTGAGATGCAGGAAGGTTGACTGACTTGCTCAAGGTCACACAGCTCTAGGTAGCAAGGCTGGAGTTTTCAACACAGTATTCCAAAGTTAGGTAAGCTTTATAACTATAGTTTACTTCATCCCAATAGAGGGCGTTTAACAAAAAAAGTGATGAATGAAGGGATGGAGAGGCAGCCTGGGATATTTAATTTTAATTTTCTATTTAATTTTTGCCCTTTCTGCAAACTCAAAGGTGACCTCTAAATGCTACTGCAATGTCAGTAATCAGGAGCATTTCCAGAGCAAATGTCACAGTTAAAAACATGTCTATGTGGTCTGAGGGCCCTGGGTGACAGGGAGAAGCCATACTTTGAATGATGTGTCACTCGTGATTCTAGCTCTTGCATTTGGCAGAGCAAGAATAAAACCAGAAAATCATCAGGCTGCATCTGGGGTAAGATTTCCATACCCAACCCATTACACAACACAACACGCATGCTATGCCGGCTGTGAGATCCACGGAACCACTGTTTCCTATCCGCTTCCACCATCCACTGTCCCTATTCACCATTCACAAAGCCCTCAGTCACAACTGAATCAGAACCCTAGCACACAGATGCCCTCCTAAATCCTACCTATTCAGGGGGCCAGAATATGGCCAGGCCATTCAGGGAGGATCCCAGAGCTTCCACAAAAGGCAAGGCAAGGCGCTCTGTGTCCACACAGTGCTAAGGGCTTCAGTCCAAATGGAACAGGAAAAGAACCGGTAGTCCCCATCTGAGCCTCTTGCTGGGTCCCAGGCACCTCATCCTCTTGACCCAAGCCACTGGCAAGGTGGATCCTGCTCTTGTTAGGAGACAACCACCTCCATAAACAGGTTCTCGCCTACCGAAACTCATTCCTCTCCCAATATGCCATGCTATTCAGACAAAGGCAAGCCCACCCTCACCCCTAGGGCTGGGCCCCAATTTGCTCAAGACAATTGGCTCATTCCTCTCCCTTGGCACAGTCATTGAGTATGACTGGACATGTTCCCTTAGATTTCAGGTCTCTCAGGAGCTATCTTCCTAGTGCTGAGTCAAAAATGTCCCATACTTCATAAACATGTAAAATGCCATGTATCAAATAATAAAAATATACATAGATAATATATACAAAATAAATACATATAAAAAGTATTTTTTTTAACATATATATCCCTTTATTGAGCCAGCAGCTTTCTTTGCACCAGGGTCCCTGAGGTTGAAGGCTTCCATCAAATTTGGTCTCTTCATGACCTAATCTGGGGCTTGCCTCATGCCCAGGCTATGTTACTTTTATTTTTTAAATTAAAAACAAGTTTGTTTTGAGATGAAATCTTGCTCTGTCATCAGGCTGGAGTGCAGTGGCACAATCTTGGCTCACTGCAACCTTCGCCTCCTGAGTTCAAGCAATTCTCCCGCCTCAGCCTCCCAAGTAGCTGGAACTACAGGATCATGCCACCATACCTGGTTGATTTTTTACAATTTTTTGTGCAATTGGGGTCTCTCACTATGTTGCCTAGGCTGATCTCAAATGGTCCTCCCATCTCAGCTTCCCAAAATATTGAGATTACAGGCATAAGCCACCGTACCTGGCCTTATGGTATTTTTAAATGAATCTCCCACTTCTTCTCCTTTCTCCGTCAACATTCCTCAGAGACATCATCATATTAATATAGTGGTTAAAGGCTCAGAGTCGGGGGTCAGAAAGATCTCAATTCAAATCTCGGCTCTACCAGTTACTAGAGCTTGACAAGTTAATTGACCTCTCTGTGTGTTTCCTAATCCACAAGAGGAAGAAAATACCATCTAGCTCATCGGGCTGAGGCTCACTCCCTGTCTGCAAGGTTGGCTCTTTACCACACGCTCTCACACAGCAAGGTGACAGTCAGCAGAGGCCACTGGGACTCCCAAGATGCACTTGGTTTATTTGGGGAAGTCATACAAACCATCATCCTACCCTGGTTCTGCTTCACTTCCTTCTCTGGCTCCATCTGTGTGTCCTTCCTCAATTATCTTAGTCATCTTTGACTCTGCCCTCTTATATGCACTTCATCTCAGATCCTACCAAACCCTTCTGCAAAGTTCTCCTTGAATCTGCCCTGTCCTGCTTCGGCCCTTTCTGCCTTTCTCCCAGGCAACTGTGATCTCTTCTTGCTCAACCTGCACGATGTACTCAGATCATGGTCCTCAGCATTGCATTGACCCCACGGTCCCTGCTCAAAGACTTTCAAGGTGTCAGTCCTCTCAGAGGAAGGAAGCAGGTCCAAACCCCTCAGCCACTGTCCTTGGCCATTGATTTGGTTTGGCTCTGTATCCCCACCCAAATCTATCTTGAATTGTAATCCCCATATGCCAAGGGAGGGGCCTGGTGGGAGGTGATTGGATCACAGGGGCAGTTTCTCCCATGGTATTCTCATGGTAGTGAGTTCTTACAAGACCTGATGGTTATAGAAACGTTTGACAGTTCCCCCTTCACACGCTCTCTCTCTTGCTCTCTTGCGTACCACCATGTAAGATGTGCCTGTTTCCCCTTCCACCATGATTGTAAGTTTCCTGAGGCCTCCCTAGCCATTTGGAACAGTGAATCAATTAAACCTCTTTTCTTTATAAATTACCCGGTCTCAAGCAGTTCTTTATCACAGTGTGAAAACAGACTAATACAGCTGTCTTTGCTAGTTTCAACCTTCCTTTCCAGTCCCTTCTCTCCTGTATCCCTATAAATCCCCTATATTCCAGCCAGATTGAACAAGTCATGATTCCAACCTTTCCATCATCTTGTCTATACCTTTATCCCAAGTTATTCCCTTTTTAATCTTTCAGAACCCATCACCATGTGAATTCTCTCACAGAGCTTTCCTTGATGATCCTCACTAGGTGTGATTGCCTTGCCCTAACTTCCTCTAATCTTTGGGTTGTCAGCCATTTTTCTGAAACTTGCTAGTCTGGTGCTTACTTAATACATGGGTGTTGAAAAAATGAGCCACAGTTAACTGGCATGTCAGGAAAGCACCATTGCCACTGCACATTTGTCATGTGAGCCCAGAACTGTAGAAAGATGTGGTTGGAAATTTAAGTCTAGACAAAGTTCTCAGAGAAAGTTTGCTACTTTAAGAAGCATGGTTGAGGATCCTTTTAATTTAAGAGCCTCATAAAAGATACATTGGTGTTCAATCTAGACTTCCACACATCAGATTACTGTAAGCTCATTAACCCAAATGAGCAATTTTAAAGCATACAGTATGATGCTGTCCTCACCAAAGGACGTTTTACATGATACAGTGATTAGGTAAATGTGTGTATCTACATACCTCTCTGCACACTAGCAATGATTTTATGGCCTAAAGATTAATCTGAAGTTAAGTTCACAGAGTAGGACAGCTGAGGAAAACTTCAGCTGCACAGACAACTTGTGAGAAAGTGTTACTATGTAAAGGAGCATGATGGGTTTGGATATTGTCCCCTCTAAAGCTCATGTTGAGGCTGGGTGCGGTGGCTTATGCCTATAATCCCAGCACTTTGGGAGGCCAAGGTGGGTGGATCACTTGAGATCAGGAGTTTGAGACCAGCCTGGCCAACCTGGTAAAATCCCATCTCTACTAAAAATACAAAACACTTAGCTGGGCATGGTGGTGTGCACCTGTAATCCCAGCTACTCGAGAGGCTGAGGCAGGAGAATCACTTGAACCCAGGAGGCAGAGATTGCAGGGAGCCAAGATGCGCCACTGCACTCCAGCCTGGGCAACAGAGCAAGAATCTATCTCAAAAAAAGAAAAAAGAAAAATAAATCTCATGTTGAATTATAATCTCCCGTGTTGGAGGTGGGGCCTGGTGGGAGGTGACTGGGTCATGGGGGCGGATTTCTCATGAATGGGTTAGTGCCATTCCCTTGGTGCTCGCCTTGTGATAATGAGTTCTCCTAAGATCTGGCTGTTTAAATCTGTGTGGCATCTTCCCCCTCACTCTCTCTTGCTCCTGCTCTTGCCATATGACACCCTAGTTCCACCATTGCCTTTCATCATGACTGGAAGCTTCCTGAGGCCCTGCCAGAAGCCAAGCAGATGCTGGTGCTGTGCTTCCTGTACAGCCTGCAGAACCGTGAGCCAATTAAACCTCTTTTCTTTATATATCACCCAGCCTCAGATATTCCTTTATAGCAATCCAAAACGGACTAACACAAGCTCTATCTCCCAGGACCATGTGCACCTGAGGAATTATGTGGAAGTGACTTCCACACTCATTGCCCATCCCCACATAGTGCTATGTGCACACCACAAAGCTGGTACTATTTAGGCAAGTCTGCACACTCCAGTCCATAATTCTGTCCCTATAAATACTGCTCTCTACCCCTTGGCCAGCATCATTTAGATGTTTGTTTATACCTACTAGTGAATACCTGATCTAGCAACATGGAGTATAAACAAGGACTCCAAGATCCCAAGTGGAAGAGACTAGGCTAGAGTGAAGGCACTCTGCCAGGCAAGCTACCTTGGGACATGTGGTCAAGGTTTGGCAGGGGGTCTTGGGATTGAGTCTGTAGATGCCCCAGAAAGAAGCAAGGAGAGTCCAAGGTGGCTGCTGGGGCTTCGAGACACTGCAAAACTAAGAACCCAGAGCTTGAGCTTAATCATGAGAATGAGCCCCCAGCACCCAGGAATGCCAGGCGGCTCCAAGGAAAATGCCATGGTAACCGATAATGTCCAGGCAAAAACTGCTCATATGACTGTTATTTGTGAAATCTCCAAATCCATGGCTTCTTTTGAAAAGGTCAACTCAGGATTAAGGAGGTGGCAGGCCTTCAAAGACAATCTAAACAACCTCATTGAGTTGGTGGAAAATCACTCATGAAGAGAGTTTATGGATTTAAAGGCTAAGCTAAGATCTCTGAGAACTTCGGGAGTAGGGTCACAGCTGGCCAACTCCAGATTTCCTTAGAGCTCCCACCCCAGTCACAGGGTTTGTCCTGAAAGCTGTGGTTATGCTGGTAGCTTTTCCTGCCTTGACTCCTGGATTCCCTCAGTTCTTTTGGGGAAAGAGGTTAGGGAAATGCAGGAAGCAGCAGCTACTGAAATTAGGATAGCCTACAATCATTGATCCCTGGAAGATAATAATAGTGATGAGAGCTGATACACTGTGCTCGAAGCACTCTATAAATATATATACTCTTTGAATCATTTTATTTTTTAATTGTTAATTTTTTCCTTTTGGGGGGCAACACTTCACTCCATAGAATAGAAGGAGTGCTCCCTTAATCTCTATTTTAAAGTGGAGGAAATGGCATTTAAGTAGCTTGCCCAAGGTCACATAACAGTAAGCGATGAGGCTGAACTTCCAGCTCTGGCCGTCTATACTAGTTTGTACTCTCATCCATTAGGTAAAGGTGCGGGTCTTAAATGTTATTCAAACCAAGAGGAAGGAGGGGAATATGTACTGAGTGTCTGCTATGTGCTAGACAGCATGCTAAAGGTTTTTTTACATGATATTTCATCTATGCCATCACAACTACCCCCTGAAGTTGGTACCATCATCTCTGGTTTGGGGTGTTCTTTTTTTTTTTTTTGAGACAAGGTCTCATCCTGTTGCCCAGGCTCATACAGTGGTACGCTCTCGGCTCACTGAAGCCTCTACTTCCTGGGCTCAAGGAATCCTCTTACCTCAGCCTCCCAAGTAGCTGCGGCCACAGACGTGTGCCACCATGCCTGGCTATTTTTTTTTGTATTTTTAGTAGAGACGGGGTTTCACCATGTTGCCCAGGCTGGTGTCAAACTCCTGGGCTCAAGCAATTCACCCACCTCGGCCTCCCAAAGTGCTAGGATTACAGGCATGGGCCACCGCACCTGGCCTCTAGTTTGGTTTTTGCAGATGAGAAAGCCCCTGTAATTTGCCCAAAATCAAAACAGCTTCTCCTGGCAAAACTGAGATTCAAACCCTTGGCTATCTGATTCCAAAGCCCTCAATGGACAAGTGAATGCCACAGAAGAGTGACTGCCCTCAAACACCCAACACTCCCTCCAGTATCATATGCTCCATTCTGTAGTTCAAAAGTCCCCAAATGTGTAGCTGTTGGAGGAAGCAAGGGTGAGAGGTGTCTCCAGCTAGAGTTTGGTTTCTTTGCCACAGTTACACTTTATGAGTTTCTTGTTCTTACATCATGCTTAGTTTTGTTTCTTTTTGTGTAGTGTGTTGTCTCCCAAACTAGACTGTTAGTACCTTGAGGACAGGGACATTGACTCACATTTGCTTATGTGACCCTTCCCCATACCACGTCTGACACAAGAACAGAGACGGCACTCAGGAAATATTTTCTGAATGAAGAAATGACTCTTAGAACTCTGCAGCTCAAACCTCACTCAAGTCGTTCCAGGCTGCTCTGCGGTAAACAAGTTGGGTACAGTAGCAGTTTGCTGCATTGTAGGAGTTTAACCACCCAAAGCAAGTAGATGCTAGATGAAACGACCCAAGGAAGCCCCCACACAGGGAAGACCTCCCGTTTGGGGTGCCCCAAGATTAGGCATGGAGGGGATTGGAATGCAAACCAATCAACTTCTCACCCTCAGACTTACACTCAGTATTTATTGAGCACCTGCTGCATACTAAGCACCCTACTCAGAAGGGAGGAGAAAGATGCAAGACAAGGAGCTCACTCTCACCCAATTTACAATGTAATATACCTTGATCTTGACCTACTGCTTTGGTGTTGGGTTTCCTCCTCATCTTGGTTAAGGGTGCAAGTTAGCTGAAGAGCAGAGATACCCTAGGCTGTAAACAGAGAAGTTGCTAAGTTTAGGGGAAGAAAATAAGTTTTACAAGGAAAGTTTTCTGATTAAAGAAAAAAAAAGGAACACTGACAAAGGCCTTATTTTATTTTTTTAGCTAAGCCCAGTATTTATGCTTGTTTTCCATCATCATCAACTCAAGAAGCTTCCTGGCACACACACTCCCCTTTTAAGGGCTGGGTGTTCCCCTTGAAGTTGTCCTCATGGTGAACTCCACAAAGGGCCAGCCTAGGTCTACTTTGGGTGGAGAAGTGAAGAATCCACTGCCTTTTCTTTCAGTGGCAGAACAAATCACTGTTGCTACAATACACTAATGTCCCTCTAGCTGACTGTGCTGACAGCCAGTGGTCACAGAACTTCCCCATGACTCAGCTAGGAAGGAGGAAAAATGAGTGGGTGTCTTTCAAACCACCCGGCCAGCTGAGATCACATCAGATCACATCATGCAAATCTTACTCCAAAGTTTTCACATTTGAAGTAGGCGATGTGCAAAGCGCCATTCAAATGCTTTGGCACTGACTGCCCACCGACTCTGTCCCAGACACCAGCAATCAACAGCCAACAAAGGGATTCTACGGTCTTGTGCATTCCCTCAACACTAACCCTCCTCCTATCACCCCAACTCAAACGTGCCACTCCCTGACCTTTGACAGATAAAACAGCCCAAAGGAGAATAATTGTCTCCTTTGTCTGCAAGGCAACATGTTGTCATTCCTAAAAGGGGTGCTTACGTGATGATCAATGTTTCTAATCCTCCCATGTTTCCTTCTAAATCTGAACGGACTTTCTGGTAATAGCTCTCCTATTCTGATTTTTTTCAGGGGTGAAACCCTGCCAATTACTTGCTGGCAGGCCCTGGAAGAGTTGCTGCTTCATGGACTGCCATGGGCAAAACCCAGTTCCTCTGGAGCATGCACTTAAAGAAACAGATAGGATGGGACCCATGTAACTTTTTCCGAAGAAGCCAACTTCATAAGTTAACTAATCCTGCCTCAGGATCCCAGACAGACAGCTGGAAAGAAAAAGAAATCTAAAGCTTACACCAAGAAAACTATTAGTCACTCACATCTATAACCCCCTGAGAGAGAGAAAGAGAGAGATTACAGCACAATTAGATCTGGCTCTGTTACTTAGGGAGTTACTCGGGGACCTGCTTACCTAAAAACATCTCCTAATATCCTGCTCTAAAGTCACCTGCCCTCCTACTTGGGCTGACATTTGCACCATTAGCCACTCCGCTGTGACTGGCTTATAGTCTAATCTGTCTTCCCTTCAACCTGAACTCTACAAGAACAGAGGGCTATTGCCAACAGGGACCTTCCCTTTCCCGTTCATTGCTGCATCCCCAGTTGTGAAAATGTTCGTTGTTTGGCACAGAGTAGATGCTCAATAATACTTGTTCCATAAATAAAATAAAGGCTATGGTGCATTGTCTTAAAAAAAAAAAAAAAAAAAAAGACAGGCCAAGGGGAGGAGAGCCTTCTTTACTGGCTTTCATTTGTCACATTGCTTGCTGTCAACTGGAAAGACATAGGGAAGCTGGCTGGAGGGGGTGCAATTCAGGACAAGCAGAATTCAAGGAACTTGTAGAACAAAGACAAAGATGGGATGACCAGGTGATTGTGTGGGTTATTTGCAAAGGACAGAGATCTGGTCCAGGATGGGGGCACACCAATAAAGGACAAGGCTTTTGGTGGGGTAGCATGAGAATACAGGGGTAGCCATACCTAGAGGGAAGACAATGAGGAACCTTCCTCCCTAAGGAGAGATAGAGGAATTCTGGAGAGAGAAACATGTCGAAGGGAAACTGCAACATCTTCCTAAGGGTTCTAACATCTTCACCAGGGCTCTCCAAGCCCTACTGATCCCCATTTGTTACCATTGATCACTGCCACTTGCTAACTGTGAGGGGCTGTGAGAAAACTTGGTAGGGCCAGGACCACCGTGCCCTTAGGATAAAGCTTCTCACTCCCAGGCCTATCTCCTGAGGGTGGGGACGAATCAGTTCTGTGCTATGCCACCATAGCCATTTTCCTACACTGAAGAGAAGAACCATCCTAGGCACCTATAGACGCAAACGTTGCATCTTGCCACTCTTTGGCAAAAGGCCCTTCTCTAGCAAGCTGTCAGTTTCCTGGAATCAAAAAGAACCAGAATGCTCCACAGGATTCCTGGAGCTGCCAAACAGCTCAGCTCAAGAGGATCAAATCAGCAAGTGCAGCTTCCTTTCTTTGTCGATGAGAGGAATGCTTTGGAACTGAGAAGCTCTGAGAGAGGTTTCTACAGTAAGGATGATGGAGTTTTTCCTGAACCATGAGCTGGTGTAAAGGCAGGATTGCTGAGCCCTCTACATGGAGGGCATGTCCCCAATCCAGGCAGGACATGATGTATGTCTAGAGAAGCTCTTTTTATTCTACTGTCAAAGGGCAAGTCCAGAGTATTTTTTAATTTTTTAGATGAGGTCTCACACTGTTGCCCAGGCTAGAGTGCAGTGCTGCAATTACCGCTCACTGTAACGTCAAACTCCTGGGCTCAAGTGATTCTCTCTAGCTCCCAAGTAGCTAGAACTACAGGCAAGTGCCACCACACCCAACCAACTTTTTAACTGCTTTTGTAGAGATGGAGTCTCACTATGTTGCGAAGGGCTGGCCTTAAACTCCCGGCATCAGGTGATTCTCCCACCTCAACCTCCCTAAATGCCAGGATTGCAGGTGGGAACCACCATATCCAGCTTTTTTTTTTTTTTTTTTTAAGTTCAAGAAAGGGCACTAAAAGTCAACACTCGCAAAATATTTCACCATTTTCAAGGCACCTACACATCCAACATTTGAGGCTATTACCAGAGCCTCAAAACCACCCAGTGAGATCAAGAGCAGGATGCCCAAAGTCCAGACGAGGAAACAGAGTCCTGTCAGTGCCAAACTGTCTTCTCCACTTCATAACTGAGTGGAAGCAACTTGAAGTCACAGAGCTAATCATCAACATCGAGACTTCTGAGGTTCCATTCCCAGCCCTGCTCTCTACCCATGGAATCTTGCTGAGTCTCAAAAAAGCACCAAGCAGCATCATATCCCCAGAAGACAGGGTCTGAGACTCAAGATGATCCAGAAATACTTCTGGTTTGGAGCCAGCCAATTCATGAATCACTGTTTCCTTAAATAAACTCTTTAAAAAAATTAATTGCACCTCAGTTTACCTTTTTTAACACTAGAATGTCGTAGAACATGAGTTTGGTAGAGAGGGAAAACATAGATGTGGATTCAGTAAATGTTTACAGAGGGGTTACTTGGTTCCAGGAGCTGTTTCACATAGACGTTGCCTCGTTAGCTTTCATGGCAACCCTGTGAGGCAGGCATTCTTGCTGTAGAAAACAAAGCTGATACCCAAAGAGGAGAGGTGTCCTGCTGGAGGCCCCAAATATGGCTGCTGGGTCCAGCTTCCATGGCTTCTATACCAGGAGTGTTCAAACTTCAGTGGGCATCAAAATCCCTGGAAGGAGAATCAAAAATACATATTCCTGGGTCCCAACCCAGAGGAGCTAATTCCTTGGGTCTGCTCTGGTGCCCAGGAATTTGCTTTTTATTATTATTTTTTTAATTTTATTTTTTCTTGAGACAGGGTCTCACTCTGTCCCTCAGGCTGGAGTGAGGTGGCATGATCTTGGCTCACTGCAACCTCCACCTCCTGGGCTCAGGTGATCCTGCTACCTCAGTCCCCCGGCTAGCTAGTACTACAGGCATGCACCACCATGCCTGGCTAATATTTTGTATTTTTTGTAAAGATGGGGTTTTTCCATGTTGCCCAGGCTGGTTTCCAACTCCTGGACTCAAGCAATCCTCCTGCCTTGGCCTCCCAAAGGGCTGGGATTATAGGCGTGAGTCCCTGAATTTGCATTTTTGATGAACACCCAGGTGGTTCTGGTGCTAGAGACTCCATGGATCACACTTTAGAAACAATTGATCTCCACCATGCTGAGGAAGGAAATCAAGAGAATTCTCAGCTGCTGGCTTCCCCTACGTGTCCTAGGCAGAAATGGTGGGAGAGAGGTGTGTTCCTGTCTAGCTTCTCAGCAGAGAAGGAATGAATCCCTGGGTGTGCTCAAATGGGTGTCTCCACAAACCTGTCCAGCACCCAACAGGAAGCCCAGGATAAAAGTCTAAGGAGGCCTGGATTGCTCAAAAGGCAGCTACTACCCCAAAAAAACAGCCCTGAGAATGAACCCTGCTTTAACATGGATGCCTCATCAAGGTGGTGGATCACGTCTATAATCCCAGCACTTTGGGAGACAGAGAAGGGCAGATCACTTGAGCCCAGAAGTTCAAGACCAGCCTGGGCAACGTGGCAAAACCCCATCTCTACAAAAAAATACAAAAATTGGCCAGGCATGGTGGCATGAGCCTGTGGTCCCAGCCACTCAAAAGGCTGAGGTGAGGTGGGAGGATCACCTGAGCCTGGGGAGGCTGAGGCTACAGTGAGCCGTGATCATGCCACCGCACTCCAGCCCAGGCAACAGAGTGAGACAGTTTCAAAAAACAAAACAAAAAAACCCATGGATGCCTCATGCCTGCTCACCAACTGTGTTTTCCAGTAGATGGACACAGCAAATAGACTTGCATACAGCTACCTCTAGAGCCACCAAAGGAGACCCAGCCATGTCAACCCAGTCATTGTGTGCAGAAATCAGGAATTTCCAGGGGAGAGAAGAAGAAGAAAAGGAGAAAAACAGCCCCCAAGCCTGCTCCAGCTTCTGTGTCCCTCTCTTTGGGAGCCGGCGAGGCTATGCAATCGAAAACAGCCTCCTGGAACTAAAAAGGACTTGTGTTCAACTCCTCTCTGGAGAAGCAATCAGAGGGGAGCCAAAGCAAACACTGCTCCCTCCTGAGGCTCCAGACACAAGGCTGAACCCAAAGAAGTTGGGAAGGAAGTAAGATCTATCCTCACCTCCTATCTCTCGCTTCTACAAACACAGATGGTGCTGCTGTTATCTGCCCTCATGCTGGGTCGAGGCTGTGTCTTGAATTGTATTGGGGTGAGAGGCTGAGCTCAAGTTTTTGCACAGCATGAAAAAGGAAAGATGCCTGTAATCAAGTCAGAAAGTAGAAGTGTCTGGCTGGGCTTACAGAGTGCCCTCCCACCTATGAATGACTCACCAAAGAAAAAGGCCCTTAGCTCTGTAGAATTGAGGGAGGGGAGATATTCCATTGGGTTAACTTGGGAATGGTGCTAGGTAGAAGTCAGGAGGTCAAGAAAGAAAGAAGAGGAAACACCAGATATAACCTTAACCCTATGGTGATTGCTGTTGTTTTAATTATCCTTGATAGCACCCCAACCTACATCCTGCAATCCACACAGGGCTGTTTGATGTTGAGGCTTGGGGGGAGTTCAAGGCAAGGGAAGGACATCCTGTTAACAGCATTGTTGGAAAAAGATCAAGAACTAGGAGATGGAAAATAGCTGTGAACACCTGATAAGCCTGGGCACCCCCCGCCCCCCTCATCCCCGCCCGCTTCCTTCAGTCTTAGGTTTATGAGACTAAAGTCTCGTGCACAGGCATAGGGGTTGACCCAGTGAGTATCTCTGTCACCCCAGAGTCTCCAAAGTCTTCATCACCGCACTCTGGGAATATTACACCAATTTCTTGCACCCGTATTGCTTTTAGTTTAAGTAGCTCTCAAAAGGGACAAGTCCCCATCAGGATACTACTGGGATACTTCCTGGAATGGCCCAGCCTCCCCTATGTACCAACTCCTGGTCACTTCACTCATTAAGAATCAGCTCAGCCTTCACCTTAAGGAAGCTGCCCTGCTTGTCCACAGTGCACCCACACTGGGGCAATGTCCGGTAATACTAGGAGAGGCTTCAGTATTGGCCTCTCTTTCTAGATCCAGAGCCAACAGAAGACAGAGGTGATTACCTTTATTGATGATGGTACTGAGAACATCTGTTCTTTATTTAGTACTTTTTTTTTTAAGTAGAGGCAGGGATCTTACTATGTTGCCCAGGCTGGTCTTGAACTCCTAGAATTAAGCAATCCTCCCTCTTGGCCTCGCACAGTGCTGAGATGACAGGCATGTGCCATCACAGCTGATCTCACTTAGCACTTCTTATCTGAGAAACTATTACCTAAATGCCGTCCACATATTGTCTCATTTAATCCTTTCCTAGAGCTTCTGCAGTAGCCAGTATGAATGCTATTTTACCAAAGAAGCCCAAACCTATGAAAGTTATGAGACTTGTCAAAGGGTACACAGCAGATCTAGTGACAGTATTCTTAATACCCTCGGCCTGGCACAGTCCAAGGCACACAGTAAGGATTCAGTAGCTTTTTCCACATAAGGAATAAGAACAAGTCACATCAAGAAGACAACCCAGGCATGAGAATCTTGTCCAACCAGCTGAACTGTCAGTTAACTGGTCATCTTAATTTCTTTCAGGAAGTGAAAACCTGTTAATTTGCCCATCCATCTGTAAGCAGCTGTTATGCTCAGGGCCTTGCTCTGAGACACAGGACAGATGTGTCATGAAACAGGAAATTTTCCTTGACCCCTTTGTGGGCTTCGTGACAGGGGTGCCTCACTTAGCCCTCAGCTCTCAACTCCTAGAGGGAGCGGGAGCACCCAGGCAAGCGGGTACAGGAGCTGGAGTGGTCGCTTTTGGGCACCAGCAGGAGAAAAACTTCATGCAGGTCCTGCGGCAGCATCTAGGGGGAGTACCTGTGAACCCCAAAGCTCCAGAGCGTGTTTGTTACACTGTGCTCCTTTAGCTTAAGTGTTTAACAGCTCAGTGGACCCTCTGCCTTTTCATGAGGGCAGACAGCCAGTGTGACAGCTTTCTGTATCCTGAGCTCTTGCCTGGCATCCAGGAAAAAATCAGATGGCACACATGAATTGAAGGATAGTAAATGCAGAGGATTTTATTGCCGATAGAAGTGGCTCTCAGTGGGAAGGGGAGCTGGAAAGCAGATGGAATGGGAAGGTGTTCTTCCCCTGAGGTCTGGCTGTCCCCAGCTGTACTCTTCTCTGAAGTCCTGCTGTCCAGCCATCCCTCTAAAGTAAAGCTGCTTCTCTCTGATGTCTGACTACTTCTTCTCTCCTTCTCTGCTCTCTGTCAGTGGAGACTGGGGGTTTTAAAGGTACAGGATGGGGGTTGGCCAGGGGTGGTTTTGGAAAAGGCAACATTCCAGCAGGAAAACCGGGATGTAAAGTCTCACTTTGGGCTGCAACTTCAGGCTTGAGGGTGGGGCCCTCGCCAGGGATCCCACCCTTTTCTGCCTGGAATTTCTCTGCCTCCTGTCCCTATCATCAGCCCATGCCTGGCCCTCTGGGAAGTTTCCCACTTAGTAGGAAGAAGATGTGGAAATGGAGGGGAGGTGGACAAGAGGAAGGATAGGGAAGAAGGAGAAATAGACAAACCACCAGAAAACAAAGGCCAGTGGTGGAACAGACCCAGCAAGTACACAGGCTTGGGAAGGCATTCTTTAGAGCATAAAGGCTGATGTGGATGATGGCAGCAGGGGAGCAGGGATTCCAGCTAGAAGGGAATACCTCAAAAGCAGAGTATCTTTTGTTTGCTTGGTGGTGGTTAAATATACACAATTGTTGATTTTTAAGCAATTTTTAACTGTATAGTTCAGCAGCACTAAGTACGTTCATATTATTGTGCAACTATCACCTCCATCCATTTCCAGAACTTTTTTCATCTTCCCAATCTGAAACTCTGTACCCATTAAACAGTAACTCCCCATTCTCTCCTTCCCTCAGCTTCTGACAATCACCATTCTACTTTCTGTTTCTATTAATTTGACTACTCCAGGTAACTGTGGTGTAATAAAAATATTATTTGGTCTTTGTCCTCTGTTCTTGGTATGGAGCTACAGAAATTCTTGGAATTTCCTGAGTGATAGGAATATCTCATCATTTCCTAAGGGGCCCCTTTCCAAGACACCAATGTTTATGCTAATGAGGTGACGTAGGTAGCGCTCCTAGATAGCCTCAGGAGGGGGCTGATCACCAGAAAGACCAGAGATTAGAACTTGGAAATGTACAACCCCATCCCTTTACCCACTCCAGGGAGTTTATGCTAATGAGGCAACATAGGTAGCGCTTCTAGGTAGCCTCAGGAGGGGGCTGGTCACCAGAAAGATCATGGATTAGAACTTGGAAATGTACAATGCCATCCCCCTGCCCACTCCAGGGAGGGGAGGGGAGGAGGCTAGAGACTGTGCTGGATAAAATCTCTTGAACAGTAGAGTTTCAGAGAGCTTCTGGTTGGTGAGCACATCCAGGTGCTGAGAGGGTGGAAGGATAGGGCTTGGAAGCTCCACAGCCCCCATCCCCATTTCCTGCCCTATGCATCTCTTCCATTTGGCTGTTCCTGAGTTGTATCCTTTATAATAAATCAGGAAATGTGAGTGAAGTGTATAATAAACTAGGAAATGTGAGTAAAGTGTTTTCCTGAGTTCTGTGAGCTGTTATAGCAAATCAAACCTGAAGAGGAGTCATGGGAACCCCCAATTCACAGCTGGTTGGCCAGAAGTTTTTATACATTTCACTGCATATAACAACATATATGTATATATTTCATTTTACCTGTATATACATACAAACACATACACACCACATTTTATTTATTCATCTGGAAGCACAGACACTTGGGTTGGTTCCATGTTTTAGTTATTGTGAATAAGGCTGCTATAAACATGAGTATACAAATATCTGTTCAAGTTCCTGCTTTCAATATTTTTACCTAGAAGTGGAATTGCTGGATCACACGGTAATTTTATTTTTAATTTTTTTGAGGTGCTTCCATGTTGTTTTCATAGCAGCTGCACCATTTTACATTCCCACCAGCAATGCAAAAGAGTTCCAACGTCTTCACATCCTTACCAACACTTTTGTTTTTAAATAATAGCCATCCTAAATAGGTGTGAAGTGGTATCTGACAGTGGTTTTGATTTGTATTTCCCTAATGTTGAGCATCTTTTTAGGTGCTATGACCATTTGTACATTTGTTAGCTCATTTTTAAATTGGATTGTTTGTTTTTTTTTTTTTTTTGCGGTTGAGTTGTAAGAGTTCTTTACAATATGATTTGCAAATATTTTCTCCCAAATATGGGTGACTTTTTTAGTCTGTTAATAGCATCTTTTAATGCATCAACGTTTTACACTGATGTAGTTTAATGTTTTCTTTTCTTTTAGTACCTCTGCTTTTGGTATCAGACCCAAGTAATCTTTGCCAGAACTAACATTGTAAAGCATTTCCCCTGTTTCCTTCTAAGAGTCTTATGGTTTTAGCTTTTATGTTTAAGTCTTTGATCCACTTTTGAGTTAATTTTTGTATATAGTATAATGATGTTACTGGAAAGGGGTTCCAATACAGATCTCAATAGAGGTTTCTTGAATCTTACACAAGAAAGAATTTGGGGGAAGTCCATAAAGTGAAAGCAAGTTTATTAAGAAAGTAAAGGAATGAAGAATGGCTACTCTATAGGCAGAGCAGTGGCATGGACTGCTCAGCTGCTTATATTTATTGTTACTTCTTGATTATATGCTAAACAAGATGTGGATTATTCATGAATTTTCTGGAAAAGGGGCAGGCAATTCCAGGAACTAAGAATTTCTTTCCTTTTTAGGCCACATAAGGTAACTTCCTGATTTGCTACGGCATTTGTAAACTGTCATGGTGCTGATGGGAGTGTCTTTTAATAGGCTAATGCATTATAATTAGCGTATAATGAGCAGTGAGGACGACCAGAGGTCAGTTTCATCACCGTTTTCGCTTTCGTGGTTTTGGCTGGCCTCTTTACTGCATCCTTTTATCAGCAAGGTCTTTGTGACCCGTACCTTGTGCCAACCTCCTATCTCATCCTGTAACTTAGAATGCCTAACCTCCTGAGAATGCAGCCCAGCAGCTGTCAGCCTGATTTTACCCAGCCCCTATTCAAGATGGAGTCGCTCTTGTTCAAACGTCTCTGACAACGCAAGGGTCTAATTTCATATGGTTATCCAGTTTTCCCAGCACCCCTTATTGAAAAGCCTGTCTTCTCCTCATTGAATGGTCTTGACACCCTTGTTGAAAATCATTTGACCATATACCCAAGGGTTGATATCTGGACTCTCTTCTCTATTTCATTGGTCTCTATACCTGTCTTTATGCCAAATACAACAATGTCTTCATTACTGTAGCTTTGTAGTAAGTTCTGAAATCAGAAAGTGTGAGATCTCCGATGCTGTTCTTCTTTTTCGAGATTGTTGTGGCTATTCAGGGTTCCCTGAAATTCCATATGAATTTTAGGGTAAGGATTTTTCTATTTCTATGAAAACCATTACTGGGATTTTGACAGGGATTACATTAAATCTATATATCGCTTTAGGTAGCTTTGACATCTTAACATGAAGTCTTCCAACCCATAAACACAGGAAGTCTTTCCATTTATTTATACCTTATTTCATTTCTTTCAGCAACATTTTGTAGTTTCCAATACACTTGACTTTTATATCCTTGGTTTATTCCTAAGTATTTTATTTTTTAATGCTATTGTAAATGGAATTGTTTCTTAATTTTTTGGAAGGGGTGTTGTACATTGTCAGTGTATAAAAATGAAGTTGAGTTAAAGCAGGTTAAAATGTTGCAAATTCCATGTATTCATTTTGCAGAGGAGAACGGGACTGGTGCACAGCATGGGGGAGGAAATGGGGCAAAAGTGAGTTTAAAAGCCATGAAATTTCCTGTGGCTTCGAATGTGTCTTTTTCTTGGTTGGGTGGGCTTGGTTGCTATAGATCTTTGACTTCCAATGCTTCCCAAAAGAAGTTATTTCAGCCACTTCCTAGTTAACATTTCTGTGGGAAAATGAGGGCCTGTAGCTTTCTAGTCCACCATCTTGCTGACATTCCTCTCCACTGCCTAAGTCTTAGACCCAAAGGGTATATCCCAAGGAGATAGTATGGAGCCAGAGTGGTCAGAGCAGAGCCAAGGCTGGGAGGTAACAAGAGACAGGTTAAATAGGAAAAGGCGGGGAGTGGAGGTCTGGAAATTGGAAACCGAAGACTTAGACTTAAGTCCGTCTAAGTCTAAATTAACAAGCAACTGTAACAATGCCTGGCAAGGCAACAAAGCCAAGGCATGCCCTGAGTGATAGCTCATGCCTGTAATCCCAGCCCTGTAGGAGGCAGAGGCGGGAGGATTGCTTGAGGCCAGGAGTTCAAGACCAGCCTGGGCAAAATAGTAAGACCCAGATTCTACAAAAAATAAAATAACTAGCCAGGCATGATGGCACACACCTGTAGTTCCAGCTACTATGTATGCTGAGGCAAGGATCACTTAAGCCCAGGAGTTCGAGGCTGCAGTGAGCTGAGATTGTGCCACTGCATTCAAGCCTGAGCAACAGAGCAAGACTCTGTCTCTAAAGAAAAATCACTTTTCTAAAGAAAAATCATTTTCAAGATTAGGTTATAGAGAAAAAAATATAAAAAGCCAAGGCAGAAGCCAGGCCAGGCCAATCTGAGCTTCTTCCAGTGCACTGGATTGAATGTCAAAGAACCCAAAGGATATGGAGCATATGCATGGTTTCAACTCATATCCCATTAGGGCTCCTCAACTCCCCAACCCTAAGGTCTTCAGGAACTTTTTCAGTACCTTAGGTGAATCAAAATCATGAGCCCCAGCCCAGCCTCTGCCCTCAATCTGAAGGGTGAGTGGCCCAAGTTCCCACTACTTCCCACTGAACCCAACATACAGCAAACATATCATAAATCAACCCTGACCAGCTGGGTGCAGTGGCTCACACCTGTAATCCCAGCACTGTGGGAGGCCAAGGTGGGAGAATCACTTGAGGTCAGGAGTTCGAGACCAGCCTAGGCAACAAAGCAAGATCTCATCTCTACAAAAAAAGAAAAAGAAAAAGAAAAAAAAAAATCAGCCCTGACAAGAATATGGCTCCAAGCAGGCAGTCTCTTCCCATGCATGCTGCTCTTTCCTCCTGGTGGTTTCAAAAAGTGTCTGATTATGAGCCTCATTTAGGAGGCCAGTTGAAGATATATAATGCTGGCTGGGTGTGGTGGCTCACGCCTGCAATCCCAGCACTTTGGGATGCTGAGATGGGCAGATCACCTGAGGTCATGAATTCGAGACCAGCCTGGCCAATACAGTGAAACCCTCTCTCTACTAAAACTACAAAAATTAGCCAGAGGTGGTGGTGGGCACCTGTAATCCCAGCGACTCAGGAAGTTGAGGCATGAGAATCACCTGAACTTGGGAAGTGGAGGTTGCAGTGAGCCGAGATTGCTCCACTGCACTCCAGCCCGGGCAGCAGAGTGAGACTCTATCTCAAAAAAAAAAAAAAAAAAATAGAATACCAAATGCTGGGCCCCTCTCCTAGATAGTTTGGTTAAGAAAGTCTGTGTGGGTCCCCAGACCTCTGTATTTTCATTTAGCCCCACGGATGAGGCAAATCACCAACTACTTTTGGAAGTTCTGGGCTAATCCCCCAAGCTGAGTCACTAGCCTCTGACATTGTTTCCACCTGCCCACATGTTTGGTGAGAGTTTTTCGATGAAGGAGAAAGCAGAACTGAAATTCAGTTCCATGCAACCTTTCCCAGAAGTCTCAAACTGGCTGCTTCTTCTTTTTTTTTTTTGAGATGGGTCTTGCACTGTAGTTCAGATTGGAGTGCAGTGGCATAATCGCAGCCCACTGCAGCCTCAATCTCCTGAGCTCAAGCAATCCTCCCACCTCAGCCTCCTGAGTAGCTAGGACTGCAGGTGAGCTCCACCAAGCCCAGCTAATTTCATATTTTTTGTGGAGATGGGGTCTCACTATGTCGCCCAGGTTGGTCTCAAACTCCTGGGCTCAAGCAGTCCTCCTGCCTCAGCCTCCCAAAGTACTGGGATTGCAGACATATGCCACCATGCCTGACCTTCAAACTGGCAATTTAATCTGATGCAGTTTTAAGACATAAAATACATTTTTAAAAAATGAAATGCATTAGTTACCAGTACTTAAAAAACAGATTTCATAAGCCAGATACAGAAGGACAAGTATGATTCCACTTTTACGAGGATCCTAGGATAGGCAAATGTATAGGAACAGAAAGTAGAATAGAGGTAACCAGGGGATGTAGGAGTTGGTTGGGGGGGGCAAAGGAGGAGTTATTGCTTAATGAGTACAGAGGTTTTATTGATGACGATGAAAAAGTTTTGGGTATAAATAGTGGTAATGGTCACACAACACTGCAAATGCATATAATGTCACTGAACTGTACACTTATGAATGGTTAAAATGGTAAATATTATTTATAGTTTATCACGATTACAAAATACAAGTTTCACATAAAAATCTGGATTTCTGATTTCTCTTCAAAGAAAAAAAAATGAAGATCTGACACCACCGAGTCATGCTTTGTATATATCAATGATTGGTGGGAGCTGAAGCAACTGCTGCCTTTAGATGGGATGCATTGGGACCCCACCACACTCCAATGTCACTTTTACTAGCCCTGCTTCAGCATTTTTATGGCCTGGATGGCCCCTATAACCATTTCAGAGGGTGGTCCCAGACCTACCCCGTCTACCTTCAGTTACTGCTAGCCTTGTTCTCTGCTCCCAGCCCTTGTCTACTCTCCTCCAATGCACAATAGAAGGCTAGAAAGTAGACAGTCATGCTTTTCCTCCCTGTCTGTCTGAGGATAGACCACCATCATGAACGGTACATAACTATTGGCACTAGAAAGTTCATGACCAACTGACAACTTCAGAGGAAACAAATGGTCATGGATATCCTTCACCCCAGGAAGGCAACAGTTGCCTAAGACAGAAATTCAGGAAAAACTAGCCAAAGTGTACAAGACCACACCGGATGTCATCTTTGTATTTGGATTCAAAACTCATTTCGATGGTGGCAAGACAACTGGCTTTGGCATGATTTATGATTCCCTGGATTATGCAAAGAAAAATGAACCCAAACATAGACTTGCAAGACATGGCCTGTATGAGAAGTAAAAGACCTCAAGAAAGCAGCAAGAGGAAGCAAGAACAGAATGAGGAAAGTCAGGGCGACTGCAAAGGCCAATGTTGGTGCTGGCAAAAAGCTGAAGGAGTAAAGGTGCTGCAATGTTATCTGTGTTATCTGTGGCCATTGTGGATTTTTCATGAGAAGATTAATAAACTAAAACCTTTCATGTGAAAAAAACAAAAACAAACAAAAAGTAGACAGTCATGTGAGCAAGCACTCTGTGTGCTGTCAATAGCTATAACAATCAATAGAAGTGAACAAAAGGGTTTCCCTTCACCTCTGCAAACTTCCCTCAGACCTTAAAAGACCTCTGACATTATGAGATCCAAAATGACAACGCTGGACTGCAACATACCCAAGTGGCCATGACTTTGGAACAAGACTAGGCTGACCACACACTTTATGACTGTGACTCCCAAGTCAGCTTCAGAAACTCTCAGCCTCTCTGGGTGATACCGTATGATCAGCCAGTCCAGCAAACACAACCTCCTCAAGGCTGGAGTCACTTTCTAGAGCCCTTCTTTATCTGCTAGGATCTTGATTTCCACTGCTGAAATACTATCATTGTTCTAGACCTGGACTATCCAGTTGGTTATGTTTATCCAACTAGTTAACCTAGGGGCCATTGCTTACTGGGAAACACGGCCATCTGTAAGTATAAAATATACATCAGTTTCCAAAGACTTAGTAATGAATGTAAAATAGCACATTACTAACTTTATTATATTGACAACTTGTTGAAATAATATTTTTGATACATTGGGCTAAATAAAGTATAATCCTACATGTAACTACAGTTTAAGTGTGTCCCCCAGAATCCATGTGTTAAAGACTTAATCCCCAGTGTAACAGTGTTGAGAGCTAGGGTCTTTAAGAGGTGATAATATGGCCGGGTATGGTGGCTCATGCTTGTAAACCCAGCATTTTGGGAGGCTGAGGTGGGAGGATCACTTGAGCCCAGAAGTTCAAGACCAGCCTGGACAACATAGCAAGACCCCATCTCTATCAAAAGTAAAAAATTAGCCAGGTGTGGTGGTGTATGCCTATAGTCCCAGCTACTCTGGAGCCTAAGGCAGGGGATCAGTTGAGCCCAGGAGGTTGGGGCTGAGGTGAGCTGTGATCATGCTACTGTACTCCAAGCTGGTGACAGAGTGAGACCTTGTCTCTTAAAAAAAGAAAAGAAAAAAAGAAAAAGAAAGGTGATAATGTGATTATTGCAGGAGTGAACTCATTATCATGAGACTGGGTTTGTTATAAAAGTCAGTTTGTCCTCTCTCATTCTGACACCCATGTGATGGCTCCTGCTGTGTTATGATGCAGCAAGATGGCCCTCACCAGATGCGGCCCCTCAATCGTGGGGTTCCCAGCCACCAGAACCATAAGCCAAATTAATTTCTGCTCAATGAGTATTACCCAGTCTGTGATATTCTATGACAATAGCATAAAACTAACTAAGACAGAAAATTGATACCATGAAGTCATCTGATGCCATAACAAATATCTGAATATGTGGAAGTGGTTTTTGAACTGGAAAGGGGTAGAAGGTAGAAGAATTTGGAGGATCAGGAGAGAAAAGTCTGCCATGAATGGAGTATTAAGGGTAATTCTGGTGAGGGCTCAGATGAAGAAAGAACTTTAAGAAGAGCCTAAAGCTTCTCAGGGATTACAGAAGTGGTCCTAATCAGAATATTGGTAGAAATATAGACAGTTACAGACAGTAAAGACCATTCTGATGAGGTGTCAGATGGAAATGAGGAACAAGGTATTGGAAACTGGAGTAAAAGCCATTCTTGTTATCTACCGCAAAGAACTTGGCAGGATTGTGTCAGTGTCCTAGGAATTTGTGGAAGACAGAACTTAAGAGTGATGAACTAGGATATCTGGTAAAAGAAATTTCTAAGCAAAATATTGAAGGAGCTGTATTGCTACTTTAAAGCACATGTAGTAAAACGTGAGAGGAGAGAAATGACTAAAAGATGGAATTTGTAATGAAAAAGAAAGCAGAGCAGAAAGATTTGGGCAATCTGAAGGCTAGCCATGTAGACTGAAAAGGTGTCTGTAGGAGAAAAACGAAGGCGTGGCCAAGCAATCATTTGCTAAAATAATTAGTACAGACAGAAGGTAACCAGGCCTATACACCAAGACAATGGGAAAAAAACCCTGAAGACATTTCAGAGACTGTCTAAGCAGGCTAGGGTCTTGAGGACAAGTGCTATGGTTTGGACATGATCTGAGTTTGTCGCCACTTAAACTTATGTTGAAATTTGATCCCCAGGGGGGTCATGTTGGGAGGTGAGGCTTAGTGGGAGGTATTTGGATCATGGGGGAGGATCCCCCATGAGCTGATCTCATGGAAGCAGGTTCTCACTCTCATAAGACGAGATTAGTTCCTGCAGAAATGGATGAGTTTCCATGATAGTGGGTTGTTTTAAAGCCAAGAGATCCTTTGGGTTTTGCCTCTTTGCATGTGTCCACTTGCCCTTTGACCTTCTCTGTCATGTTATAATGTAGCATGAAAGCTACAACCCCCTGCAGGCTGCAGGCATGCCCTTGAATGTCCCAGCCTACAGAACAGTGAGGTAAATAAACCTTTTCTTTATAAATGACCCAGTTTCAGGTATTCTGTTATAACAACACAAAATGATCTAAGACAGGCAATTTGTACCAAGGAGTGGGGTCGTCCGTAAACAAACCTAAAAATGCAGAAGCAGCTTTGGAACTGGGTAATGGGCAGAGGTTGGAAGAGTTTGAAGACATAGGCTAGAAAACACCTGAATTGCTGTGAACAGGGCATTAAGGGTAATTTTGATGAGGGCTCAGAAAAAGACAAAAAGATGAGGGAATGTTTAGAACTTCTCAGAGATTGGTTAGATGGTTATGACCAAAATGCTGACAGAAACATGGACTGTAAAGGCCATTCTGATGAAGGGAAGTAGTGTTTATTTGGAAAGTAGAACAAAGGTCATCCATGTTATGCCATAGCAAAAAACTTGGCTGCATCATGTTCATGCCTTAGGGCTTTATGGAAGACCAAACTTAAAAGTGATAACCCAGGGCATCTGGTAGAAGAAATTTCTTTTTGTTTTCCTTTTTAAAGATGGGGTTTCACCATGTTGGCCAGGCTAGTCTCGAACTCCTGACCTCGGGTGATCCGCCCATCTTGGCCTCCCAAAGTGCTGGGATTACAGGCATGAGCCACCATGCCTCGCCTAGGCAGAAGAAATTTCTTTTTTTTTTTTTTGAGATGGAGTCTTGCTCTGTCGCCTGGGCTGGAGTGCAGTGGCCGGATCTCAGCTCACTGCAAGCTCCGCCTCCCGGGTTTACGCCATTCTCCTGCCTCAGCCTCCCGAGTAGCTGGGACTACAGGCACCCGCCACCTCGCCCGGCTAGTTTTTTTGTATTTTTTAGTAGAGACGGGGTTTCACCGTGTTAGTCAGGATGGTCTCGATCTCCTAACCTCGTGATCCGCTCGTCTCGGCCTCCCAAAGTGCTGGGATTACAGGCTTGAGCCACCGTGCCTGGCCGGCAGAAGAAATTTCTAAGCAGCAAAATGCTCAAGACACAGTGTGGTTACTTTGACAGCTTACACACAGCAAAGGAGTGACCTAAAGGTGAAATGCGTAAGAAGCAGAGCATTAAAATTTAAAAAATTTGCAGCCTGACCATGTGGTAGAGAATGAAAGAACATTTTCAGAAGAGGAATCTAAGGGTGCAGCCAAGAGACCTTTTGCTAAAGAGATGAGTTCTGATAGAAGGGAGCCAGGTACTAACAGAACAATGGAAAAAAGGCCCTGAAAGTATTTCAAAGGTCTAAGACCATTCCTCCTGTCACAGACCTAGAGGCCTAGGAGGACAGAATGGTGGGATGCCACTGCCCTGAGCCACCTCAGGATGCTTCTCCTAGCTGCTCTGGCCAGAGCAGCCATGGCCCAATAGCCCCAGGTACAGCTTGGACCACTGCTCTGGAGAGTGCCAGCTGTGAATCTTGGTGGCATTCATGTCCACATGGTAGTATTGTGCATGCATGTGGAATTCAAGAGCGGTGGGCATGGCAGCTTCCACCTGGATTTCAGATGATATATCAAAAGCCTGGGAGCAGGCCCAGCACAGTGACTCATGTGGAGGCTGAGGTGGGTGGATCACTTGAGTTCAGGAGTTCAAGAGCAGCCTGGGCAAAATGGCAAGACCTCATCTCAACAAAACAAAACAAAACAAAACAAAACAAAACAAACAAACAAACAAACAAAATTAACCAGGTGCAGTGGTGCATGCCTATAGTCCCAGCTACTTGGGAGGCTGAGGCTGGAAGACTGATTGAGCCTCAGAGGTCAAAGCTGCAGTGAGCTGTGATTACACCACTGTACTCCAGCCTGGGTGGCAGAGTGAGACCCTTTGTCAAAAAAAAAAAAAAAAAGGAAAAAAGAAAGCCTGGGAGTCTAGATAGAAACCTGCCATGGGGGAGAGCCACCAGACAGCCTCTACTAAGGAAATGCCAAGCAGAAATGTGAGGCCAGAGCACAGGACTCTTCTGCAAAGAGTCTTCACTAGGACAATGCCTAGTGGAGCTACAAGGGCAGGGCCACTGCAAGGACCCCAAAATGCTAGAATCACTGGTGGCATGTGACCTCAGCCTGGCTAAGCTTCAGGCAGTTGATTCCAACCTGTGAGCACAGTCATGTGGGCTATGTCCAGCAAAGCCATGGGGAAAGGGATGCCTGAGGCATTGGGAACCCACTCCTGGCACCAGTGTGCCCAGGATGCAAAACATCAATCCAAAGGAAATTATTCTGGAGGTTTAAGATTTAAAGTCTGCTGGCCAGGGCTTGGTGTGGCTCATGCCTATAATCCAGGCACTCTGAGAGGCCAAGGTGGTAGCATCACTTGAGCGCAGGAGTTTGAGACCACTGTGGGCAACCCGGCGAAACTCTGTCTCTACAAAAAAAGACAAAAATTAGTTGGGTGTGGTGGCATGGCCTGTGGTCCCAGCTACTTGGGAGGCTGAGGTGTGAGGATCACTTGTGCCCAGGTGGCAGAAATTGCAGTGAGCCAAGAACTCACCACGGCAATCCAGCCTGGGTGAAAGAGCAAGACCCTATGTTTGAATGGTAATTTTAGCCAATGCTTGTGCAACCATTGTATATTAGAAGTAAAGAACTTGTTTTAGAGTTTATAAGCTCATACCTGGAAAGAATGTGCCTTGAGTTTCAGATGCAATTTTGGACTTTGGACTTTTGAGTTGATGCTGAAACAAGTGTATTAGTCCATTCTCACATTGCTATGAAGAAATACTGGAGACTGGATAATTGATAAAGAAAAGAGGTTTAATTTGCTCCCAGTTTTGCAGGCTGTATAGGAAGCATGATGCTGGCATCTGCTCGGGTTCTCGGAGGCCTCATGAAACTTACAATCATGGCAGAAGGCAAAGGGGAAGCACACACATCACCTGGACAGAGTAGGAGCAAGAGAGAGAGGGAGGAAGTCCTGCACTCTTTAAACAACCATATCTCATAAGAACTCACTATCACGAGAGTAGCACCAAGGAGACAGTGCTAAATCATTCAGGAGAACTTTACTCCCATGAGCCAATCACCTCCCACCAGGTCCCACCTCCAATATTGGGGACTGCAATTCAACATGAGATTTGATGGGGACACAGACCCAAACCATATCAACAAGTTAAGACTCTTGGGACTATTGAGATTGAATGACTATATTTTGTATGTGAAAGGACATGAGTTTTGGGGGGTTAACAGCAGAATACTATAGTTTGGATATGATTTGAGTCTATACCCATGAAAAGTCATGTCGAAATTTGATTCTCAATAGAGCAGTGTTGGGAGGTAGTGTCTGGTAGGAAGTGTTTGGGTCATGTGGGCAGATCTCTCATGAATGGCTTGGTACTGATCTCACAGTACTGAGTTGTCACTCTCATGAAACTGGATTGTTCTCAAGGGAATGGATTGGTTCCTAAGAGAGTGGGTTGTTATAAAGCTAGGATGTCCCTAGGTTATACCTCTTCACATGCATCCACTTCCCCTTTGACCTTCTCTGTATGCTAGGACACAGCAGAGAAGCCCTTGCCAGAAGCTAGGGCCATGCCCTTCAACTTTTCATTTTGCAGAACCATGAGCTGAATAAATCTATTTTCTTAATTACTCAGTCTCAGGCATTATTATGGCAACACAAAATCGACTAAGACAGCAAGGTTTCCAGATAGTCACCATGGGACTTCAGCATTCACTGTCCAGAGCTGCCTCGGAACTCTGCTCCCTGCATTCTGGCACAGCATTCCTTGGCTACCCCAGCCATAGCTCAAGTGGTCCCAGGTGTGGCTTGATCTGCTTCTCCAGAAAGTATAAACTATAAACTTTGGCGGCATCCACATGGTGCTAATCTGCAGGTGCTTATAAGGTAAGAGCTATGGGGCCATGGTGGCTTCCATCTAGATTTCAGAGAATGTCATGAACAGCTTAGGGGCTCAGGCAGAGACTTGTTTTAGGGGCACAGCCACTGCAGAGAGCCCCCACAAAGGTAATGCCTAGTGGAGCCATGAAGTGTGGCTATCACCAAGACCCCAGAACTGTAGAGCTACCAGTGTGCAACACTGGACTGAGAGAGTTGCAGGCATGAGACTCCAACTGTGAGAGCTGCTGGGTGGACTGAGCCCAGCAAAGCTATTAGGGCAGGGCTGCCTGAGGCCTTGGGGGCCCAGTCTCTTCCCCAGTGTGCCCTTCTTTGACATCAAGTCAAAGAAGACTATTCTCTAACTTTAAGGCTTAATGTTGTTTTCCCTGCTGAGTTTGGGATTTCCTTGGGACTAGTTACCCTTTTCTTCTAGCCTATTTCTCCTTTTTGGTATGTGTAAATGTTTATCCTATCCCTGTCCCACCATTGTATTTTAGAAGCATATAACTTGTTAGTTTTGGGGAGGTGTTTTTGAAACAGGGTCTCTCTCTCTGTCACCCAGGCTGGAGTGCAGTGGCATGTTCACGGTTCACCATAGTCTTGACCTCCTGGGCTCAAGCGATGCTTGTACCTCAGCCGCCCGTATAGCTGAGATGCAGGCATGTGCAACCATGCACAGCTTCTATTTTAAAAAAATGTTGCCCAGACTGGCTCTTGTTAATTTCAGAGGTGGAGAGGAATTTGTCTTATTCTGTGCCTTGAGTCTCCCTCATATGTGATTTAGGTGAGATTCTAGAATTTGGGCATTTGAGTTGATTCTGGAACAAAATAAGACTTTCAGGGCTATTTGGATAGAATGAATGTGTTTTGTGCATGAGAAGGACATAAAATTCTGGGAGCCAAGGAGAGAATACTACGGTTTGAATGTGTCCCTTAAAGTTCATGTGTTGGGGGGCCAGGTGCAGTGGCTCATGCCTGTAATCCAAGCACTTTGGGAGGCTGAGGCGGGGGGATCACTTGAGGTCAGGAGTTCAAGACCATCCTGGCCAACAGTGGTGAAACCCTGTCTCTCCTAAAAATACAAAAATTATCTGGGCATGGTGACAGGTGCCTGTAATCCCAGCTACTCTGGAGGCTGAGGCAGAATTGCTTGAATCCGGGAAGCGGAGGTTGCCGTGAGCCAAGATCCTGTCTGTGAACTCCAGCCTGGGTGGATAGAATGAGACTCTATCTCAAAACAAAAACAATAACAACAGCAAAAGTTCATGTGTTGGAAACCTAACTCCCAATGTAATGCTACTGAGACATGAGACCTTCAAGAGGTGATTAGGTCATGAAGGCTCTACCTTCATGAATGGATCAGTGTCATTAGAATGAGGGTGGGTTTGTCATAAAAGTCAGTTTGGCCCTCTGTTGTACTCTTTCTTAAACACGAGATGCCATCCACCATGTTATGACACAGCAAGAAGGCCATCACCAGATGCTGGTCACTTGGCCTTGGACTGCCCAGCCTCTCAAACTGTAAGCTAAATAAATTTCTGGTCATTACAAATTACCCATTCTGTGACAGCAGCATAAAACAAACTAAGGCATTTACTGACCAATTTCACCTTTTCTTTTTACTTAAAGCAAATTTACATCTTTAATATGGCTACTAGAAAATTTAGTTACATGTGACTTGCATTTGTGGTCTGAGTTATATTTCTATTGGACAGTGCTATTTTAGACAGACAGCTGTGGTTTCTATAGAACTGGTTCTGTAAAGTGGCTGTACTCACTTCTAAAAGTAAACTGATTCTCTCCTATTCTATTTCTAGATTGCACTGGACTATGAGCTACCCAAAGGTCCCGGCGAAGTCCCCTCACAACCTCCATCCTATAGGACTCTCACCTGGGTTAGGACTGACCTGGAATATCTTTTTCAGATCTACATCTATCTCATCCAATACCACCAAGGAAACAAGGTTTTCTTTTAACCCTTGCACGATAACAATGTGTGCATATCACTTAAAACTCCACACAGCTCATTTCCCCTTGAAACAATGCTACAAGTGTTGCTAAAAGTTCCAGGCTGTTACCAGCTGGGGGCAACTGGTCAGAGCATACCAAGAAAAGGGAAGGGCCTCAGTTATATTCTCCCTCTCTCACCCCAGCTCTGGATTCGCCGGTTTCTTCCTGCTAGAGACTCCACCCTCACCTTCTTGACAATACAATGGCTGTGCTAGGTTAGAAGAGGCAGAATCAGCCCTCTAGCAGCAACTTCAAAAAAGAAGGCAAGTGCTAAGCCCTCACGCTCTACACAAAACTGCTGGAAACTATCACCAATAACCCTGGAGACGGGGAGAAATTACATCCTCAGAATCTGCCTTTTATTTTTTTTTACATATATGCTTGATCCACAAGAAATACTGACCTACTGAGAGTGGCTTTGAAGGTGGAACTAGGTTTAAATTTCTTTTACTACTCAGTAGCTATAGGACTCTGGATAAAGTTGCAAGATTTATCTGGATCTCAGTTCCCTCTCCTGCAACAATGGGGACAATTTCACCTACCTCACAGAGTTGTTGAAAGGATTAAGTTAAATAATGGATGAAAAAGTACCTTGCATAATAGTAGGTGTTTAATAGATATTAGCTTCCTCTACCTTCTTCACCCTTTCCCATAGCAATTAGGTAAAGAAAATGCTAAAAACCCCAAGGAGAACTGAAAATAAATCTTCTATGCTATGACCTGCTTAGTTGTTGTGTGTTTGTTTGCTTTTTAATATAATCTGAATCTTGGCTCCTGGTACAATTTTTTAAAACCTGGTGTAGTATCTCTTCGAAGGCAAAGATTATCTTTGCAGCCCTACCACACTGTCTTGCAAAAGCTAGATAAATGCTTGTCGAAAGGAAGAATGTTGGATTTTATGCAAGCAGAAGGTAGTGCTCCTGTGGAGTATGTAAGAAGCATTTGAAGAGAGAGGTCAGAATTACCGGAGTATAAGGGTTATGGTGATCTGTGTGGTCAGGGTCAAAGTGAGGTGACTACCTTCCTGGTAGTAAAGATGAACAGAGGGAAATTTGCCTTTAGATAAGTTTTGTAAAGTTTCTGTTTGAAATGAAAAATTTCCAAATGAAAGGTTACATTTTCTAAAAGAAATTAATAGATAGGAGAAAACAGTCCAATGAGAAGAACTGGGATTTGTCAGGTCTCTGAGCCCAAGTTAAACCATCACATCCCCTGTGACCTGCAGGCGTACATCCAGATCGCCTGAAGCAACTGAAGATCCACAAAAGTGAAAATAGCCTTAACTGATGACATTCCGCTATTGTAATTTGTTTCTGCCCCACCCTAACTGATCAACGTACTTCGTAATCTCCGCCACCCTTAAGAAGGTTCTTTGTAATTCTCCCCACCCTTGAGAATGTACTTTGTGAGATCCACCCTCTGCCTGCAAACCATTGCTCCTAACTCCGCTGCCTATCCTATAAGAACTAATGATAATCCACCACCCTTTGCTGGCTCCTTTTTCGGACTCAGCTTCCCTGCACCCTGGTGAAATAAACAGCCTTGTTGCTCACACAAAGCCTGTTCGGTGGTCTCTTCACATGGACGCGTGAAACATTTGGTGCCAAAGACCCAGGTCAGAGGGACTCCTTCAGGAGACCAGTTCCCTGTCCTCACCCTCACTCCGTGAAGAGATCCACCTACAACCTCGGGTCCTCAGACCAACCAGCCCAAGGAGCACCTCACCAATTTCAAATCGGGTAAGTGGTCTTTTCACTCTCTTCTCCAGCCTCTCTGGCTACCCTTCAATCTCCCCGTCCTTCCAATTCTAGTTCTTTTTCCTCTCTAGTAGAGACGAAGGAGACACATTTTATCCGAGGACCCAAAACTCCAGCGCCGGTCACGGACTCGGGAAGACAGCCTTCCATTGGTGTTTAATCATTGTGGGGATGCCTGCCTGATCATTCACCCACACTTCATTGGTGTCTGACCACCGCAGGGACGCCTGCCTTGGTTATTCACCCACATTCCCTTGGTAGCAAGTCAACTGCGGGGACGCCTGCTTTGGCTGCTCACCCACATTGCAGTCCAGGGCTGCTCCCACCCCCTTCTCCATGTCTCTACCCTTCTCTTTAAGCTTGCCTCCTTCACTATGGGCAACCTTCCACCCTCCATTCCTCCTTCTTCTCCCTTAGCCTGTGTACTCAAGAACTTAAAACCTCTTCAACTCACATCTGACCTAAAACTTAAGCGCCTTATTTTCTTCTGCAACACCACTTGGCCTCAATACAAACTCGACAGTAGTTCCAAGTGACCGGAGAATGGCACTTTCGATTTGTCTATTCTACAAGATCTGGATGATTTTTGTCGAAAAAATGGGCAAATGGTCTGCCGTGCCTGACGTCCAGGCATTCTTTTACACATTGGTCCCTCCCTAGTCTCTGCTCATAATGTGACTTGTCTCAAATCTTTCTTCTTTCTCTCCTGTCTGTTCCTTCAGTCTCCACCCCAAGCTCTGAGCTCTTTGAATCTTTCTTTTCTACAGATTCATCTGACCTCTCCCCTTCTCCCCAGGCTGCTCCTCGCCAGGCCGAGCCACGTCCCAGTTCTTCCTCAGCCTCTGCTTCCCCACCCTATAATCTTTCTATCACCTCCTCTCCTCACACCCGGTCTGGCTTACAGTTTCGTTCTGCGACTAGCCCTCCCCCACCTGCCCAACTATTTCCTCTTAAAGAGGTGGCTGGAGCTAAAGGCATAGTCAGGGTACATGTGCCTTTTTCTCTATCAGACCTCTCCCAAATCAGTCAGCATTTAGGCTCTTTCTCATCAGACCCCGCTAAATATATACAGGAATTCCGATATCTAACTCTGTCCTACAATTTAACCTGGAGTGACTTAGATGTAATCCTCACTGCTACCCTCTCCCCAGATGAACGGGAAAGAGTTTTTTCTCTAGCCTAGTCTCACGCTGATAACCGCTGGCTTCATGAGCCAGACCTCCAGGAGGGCATTAGAGCAGTTCCCCGAGAAGATCCCCAATGGAACTTTCAGGCAGATTCCCCAGGTATAGCTAGGCGAAATTACATGGTTTCCTGCCTAGTTGAAGGGCTTAAAAAGGCAGCTTACAAAGCTGTTAATTATGACAAACTTAAAGAAACTACCCAAGGTAAAGACGAAAACCCAGCCCCGTTCATGGCCTGCTTAGCAGCAACCCTTAGACGCTTTACTGCCCTCGACTCAGAGGGGCCAGAAGGCCGCCTTATTCTTAATATGTATTTTATCACCAAGTCAGCTCCTGACATTAGAAAAAAGCTTCAAAAATTGGAATCTGGCCCTCAAACCCCACAACAGGAATTAATCAACCTCGCCTTCAAGGTGTGCAATAATAGAGAGGAGGTAGCCAGATAAGCAACGCATTTCTGAGTTACAGCTACTTGCCTCCGCTGTGAGACAACCCACAACCACATCTCCAGCATACAAGAACTTCAGAATATCCAAGCCACAGCTCCCAGGGGCTCCTTCAAAACATCCTCGTGGACCTTGCTTCAAATGCCAGAAGTCTGGCCACTGGGCCTCAGAATCCTCTCAGCCCTGGATTCCTCCTAAGCCACGGCCTGTCTGTGCAGGCCCCCACTGGAGGTCGGACTGTCTGACTCACATCACCGCTGCTCCTAAAGCTCCTGGAGCCCAAACCCAACGTTCTTTGGCCGACTCCTTCCCAGATTTACTCGGCTTAGCAGCTGAAGACTGACGCTGCCCAATCGCCTCAGAAGCCCCCTGGACCATCACACTGAGCTTCAGGTAACTCTTACAGTGGAGGGTAAGTCCGTCCCCTTCTTAATCAATACCAAGCCTACCAACTCCACATTACCTTCTTTACAAGGGCCTGTTTCCTTTGTGTCCGTAACTATTGTGGGTATTGACGGCCAGGCTTCTAAACCTCTTAAAACTCCCCAACTCTGGTGCCAAATTGGACATCATTCTTCTAGGCACTCCTTTTTAGTTATCCCCACCTGCCCAGCTCCCTTATTAGTCAAGGCATTTTAACTAAATTATCTGCTTCCCTGACTATTCCTAGGCTACAGCCATACCTCATTCCTGCCCTTTTCCCCCGTTCAAAGCCTCCTTTGCGTCCTCCTCTCGGATCCCTCCACCTTAACCCACAAGTAGGGGATACCTCTACTCTCTCCCTGGCAACCGATCACACACCCATTATTATCCCATTAAAACCTAATCACTTTTACCCTGCTCAATGCCAGTATCCCATCCCACAGCATGCTTTAAAAGGATTAAAGCCTGTTATGACTCGCTTGTACCAGCATGGCCTTTTAAAGTCTATAAACTCTCCTTAAAATTTCCCCATTTTACCTGTCCAAAAACTGGACAAGCCTTACAGGTTTGTTCAGGATCTGCGCCTTATCAACCAAATTATCTGGGCTATCCACTCTGTGGTGCGAAAGCCATATACTCTCCTATCCTCACTGCCTCCCTCCACAACCCCTCCATAACCCATTATTCTGTTCTGGATCTCAAATATGCTTCCTTCCCTATTCCTTTGCACCCTTCATCCCAGCCTGTCTTCGCTTTCACTTGGACTGACCCTGACACCCATCAGCCTCAGTAACTCACCTGGTCTGTACTGCCGCAAGGCTTCAGAGACAGCCCCCATTACTTCAGTCAAACCCAAACTTCTTCCTCATCCGTTACCTATCTCGGCATAATTCTTCATGAAAACAACGTGCTCTTCCTGCTGATTGTGTCTGGCTAATCTCCCAAACCCCAACACCTTCTACAAAACAACAACTTCTTTGCTTCCTAGGCATGGTTTTGTACTTCTGCCTTTGGATACCTAGTTTTACCATCCTGATTAAACCGTTATATAAACTCACAAAAGCAAATCTATCTGACCCCATAGATCCTAAATCCTTTCGCCACTGCTCTTTCTGTTCCTTAAAAACAGCCCTAGAAGCTGCCCCCACACTAGCTCTCCCTAACTTATCCCAACCCCTTTCATTACACACAGCCAAAGTACAGGGCTGTGCGGTCAAAATTCTTACACAAGAGCAGGATTGTGCCCTGTAGCCTTTCTGTCCAAACAACTTGACCTTACTGTTTTAGGCTGGCCATCGTGTCCCAGTGCGGCGGCCACTGCCACCACCATAATACTTTTAGACGCCCTCAAAATCACAAATTATGCTCAACTCACTCTCTACAGTTCTCATAACTTCCAAAATCTATTTTCTTCCTCACACCTGACACATACACTTTCTGCCCCACTCCACTACCTCTCAGCAAGCCGCACTCATTGCCTCAACTCAGGCCCTCACTCTTGCAAAAGGACTATGCATTAGTATTTATACTGACTCTAAATATGCCTTCCATATCATGCACCACCACACTGTTATATAGGCTGAAAGAGGTTTCCTCACTACGCAAGGGCCCTCCATCATTAATGCCTCTTTTAAAAAAACTCTTATCGAGGCTGCTTTACTTCCAAAGGAAGCTGGAGTCATACACTGCAAGGCCCACCAAAAGGCATCAGATCCCATGGCTCAGGGCAACACTTATGCTTATAAGGTAGTTAAAGAAGCAGCTAGCATTCCAACTTCTGTCGTGCACAGCCAGTTTTTCTCCTTCTCAGGGATCACTCCACCTACTCTCACACTGAAACTTCCGCCTATCCATCTCTTCCCATACAAGGCAAATGGTTCTTGGACCAAGGAAAATATCTCCTTCCAGTCTCACAGGCCCATTCTATTCTATCGTCATTTGCATAACCTCTTCCATGTAGATTCCCGCCTCTTAGAACCTCTCATTTCCTTTCCATTGTGGAAATCTATCCTCAAGGAAATCACTTCTCAGTGTTCCATCTGCTATGCTACTACTCCTCAGGGATTGTTCAGGCCCCCACCCTTCCCTACACATCAAGCTTGGGGATTTGCCCCTGCCCAGGACTGGCAAATTGACTTTACTCACATGCCCTGAGTCAGGAAACTAAAATGCCTCCCTCTTGGTCTGGGTAGACACTTTCACTAGATGGGTAGAGGCCTTTCCCACAGGGTCTGAGAAGGCCACTGAAGTCATTTATTCCCTTCTGTCAGACGTAATTCCTAGGTTTGGACTTCCCACCTCTATACAGTCTGATAATGGACTGGCCTTTACTAGTCGAATCACCCAAGCAGTTTCTCAGGCTGTTGGTATTCAGTGAAACGTTCACACCCCTTACTGTCTCAATCTTCAGGAAAGGTAGAACACACTAATGGTCTTTTAAAAACACACCTCACCAAGCTCAGCCTCAAACTTAAAGAGGACTCTGTTTTGAATAGAGCCCCAAAACTCGCCAAACAAGTAATTATGCTAACCCCCCTTGGACCCTCTTGGACATTCTCTAATTAGATGTCCTAGGTCTTCCCAATTCTTAGTCCTTTAATACCTGTTTTTCTCCTTCTCTTATTTGGATCTTGTGTCTTCCATTTAGTTTCTCAATTCATACAAAACCATATCCAGGCCATCACCAATCATTCTATACAACCAATGTTTCTTCTAACAACCCCACAATATCACCCCTTACCCCATAACCTTTCTTCAGTTGAATCTCTCCCACTGTAGGTTCCCATGCCGCCCCTAATCCCACTCGAAGCAGCCCTGAGAAACATCGCCCATTATCTCTCCATACCACCCCCAAAATTTTTCGCTGCTCCAACACTTCACTATTTTGTTTTGCTTTTCTTATTAATATAAGACAGGAATGTCAGGCCTCTGAGCCCAAGCTAAGCCATCATATCCCCTGTGACCTGCATGTATACATCCAGATCGTCTGAAGCAACTGAAGATCCACAAAAGTGAAAATAGCCTTAACTGATGACATTCTACCACTGTAATTTGTTTCTGCCCCACCCTAACTGACCAATGTACTTTGTAATCTCCCCCACCCTTAAGAAGGTTCTTTGTAATTCTTCCTACCCTTGAGAATGTACTTTGTGAGATCCACTCCCTGTCCGCAAAACATTGCTCCTAACTCCACCGCCTATCCCAAGACCTATAAGAACTAATGGTAATCCACAGACTCAGCCCGCCTGCACCCAGGTGAAATAAACAGCCTGGTTGCTCATACAAAGCCTGTTTGGTGGTCTCTTCACAGGGAGGTGTGAGACAGGATTACCAATCCTTTGTTAAATACACAGCCAGGACTGTACGTGCTTGGAAAGATGTGAGACTGGGAGGCAGTGGTCTGGCTGAAGGACGTTTGCTTTAAATATTCCCATAAATATTTGCTTTGAGTGTTTGGAGATGGCATTCAGGTTTACAACCTGCCCAGCTTTCTGGATCATAACCACATTGAGGTGCAAAGAATTTGAGCTTCTCCTTCCAGTAAGAAGGAAAGAGAAAAAGATTAGGACATGAACTACCCTTTCTAGGCCTTGGAAATTCAGAGCAAGATTTCTACTCCATCCTGCTGGACTTGGCTCCAAATCCCAGGCAAGGAGTTTGGCACAAAGCACTGTTCCCACTGTCCTGGCTTCGGCTGTGTATAAAACAAGGTAAAAACAGTGCCAAACACCACCAGGCATGGCTTTGCAATTCTATGCAGTAGAGGAGATACTGCACTCTAGGAAAGCTGGTTGGTCCAACTGAAAACACTGCCAAGTTCTGATGACATCAGAATAGTCTGATGCCCAGGGGCTGCTGCCAGAGAGAGAAGAGCATTCCTGAAGTTACAGGTCTAAGTTGGTGGACTGACACAGGTTCAGGAATGACACAGCAAAGGTATAGTATGTTCTAGAAGCATGCTTTCGGCTGGGGCAAGAGCAACTGTGGATGAAAGAGCAGGTCCTCCTGCTTTTGTTTCCCGCCTCTCTTACAGCATCACAATCACTGCCTATCACACCCAGTCACTGTCACCCAGAGTCACAAACTCTGTTGGACAATCAGCAAATTACAGCCTACCATACCCAATAGTTAGGTGCAATCTAACACACAGCCCTGGGAACATTCACAAACTCTTCTACCTACCTGATTGCCAAAGACAGCCACGGAGCAGGCTGTTGAAACCTCATTAGCCCCAAACCAGACAGAAGCGATGCGGGAGGGCATGCCCAGGATGAAAACCTGGGCCACGGAGCAGATGACCTGGCCCACCACAGTGACTGGAAAGAGGTGTGGCTTCAGGCTGCCCAGCTTCACCCAGGCCCCCAGGCAGTTGAGAGCCGAACCGGTGAGGGCAATGGTACGGAGGCCGAACTTCTCCAGCAGCCAAGCCACCGGCAGGAGAAGAGGGATGTAGGTCAGCATGTAGCACATGGACAGCCAGTCGATGGCAAAGGCACTGACACCGTAGAAGTGCATGAAGATGTTATTGATGGAGCCGTACTGGATCCACTGAAAGGCGTTGCACATGGAGTAGCAGCTAAACACCAGGACCACGGCCCAACGGCGCCTGCTCACCTTGATCACGCTGAGGTCAGGGCCGGAGCTACTGGAGTGAGCCAAGCCACTGGGTTGGGCTAAGGCACTGGGGTGGGCCGAACTGCTGGGGTGGACGGAGACGCTGGGGTTGATGGAGACGCTGGGATGGATCGAGACGCTGGGGTCCGCTTGTAGTGCGGACTCCGGCGCAGGGGTGTCATCGCGCTCTTCCTGGTTGGGACCTTCATTCACCATGACCACAGTCTCTGGAATCCTGGAGAAGTGGTGAGGACTCCGGCAGTCTTAAGGGATAGTGGCTTCCGCTGGTCTCTTAGAGTTGAAAGGACAATTGCCTATTCCAGAAGAAACAGAGACTCGAGGCTGCGTAAAAGCCTCAAGTGGGGCTTCCTGTGCTCACCCCCAAGCTCCTGCTCCCAGTTTTGCTTGGGACTGTCTGTTCCCACCCGCGGCGATCGTTGTCCCAAGGCCGGCCGCACACGCTGCAGCCGGCTCCGGACAGCTCCTGCCTTGGGTCTCCCCACAAGGCGTTCCTTGTGCAGGAAAAGTTCTCTCCTTGCGCAGCCACTTCTCCGGCAGAGTCCTCTCCGGGGCCAGCTTGGGGCCTCGCCCCTTCGGGCACACGTGACCGCCCCGCCCCCGTCCTGGCTGGTTTCCTCCACCCCCCCCCACTCCACCCCCCACCCGGTGTCTCTTGCCTTTTCGAGCCGGGCAGCGCAGTTGTTTCGCCACAGCTTGCGGGATGCATTCGTCCCCCACGCCCCGGGCGCCATGGAAACCGCCCGGTTAACCCCCACCCCTTGCACTGTCCCTCAAATTCATTTGCCACCCGCTGTCGGTGGACCCTGCAAGAATATCCGCCTTTCCGAGGTAATCCCCAAAATAGGGCGTCCCGGGTGCCTGTCCGCATGCCCTGCGCACGTGCACCAAAGCCCGGGGCCACCTAAGTGTCCTGGGGAATTCAAGAGAGATTCCTCAACTTTCCTCCTCTTGGCTTAGGCTTCCAGCCCCTTGCTGAACTAAAGAGAGATTTGTAGATTCCCGGGCTGGTTGCGCTTCTGGGTTAAAGGGGAGTTGCAGAAAACTCGCTTTACTCGCTTCTTTCCCAGCGGACGTGGTTTTGTCTTGGGGAGGTTACATTTGAACCTGTTATGTGGGGCTATTATTTCCTGATGGATTCTGGGCGAAGACCCTAGGGTGGCGGGGACGGAAAGGGGAGTTTGAAGAAACTGAAGAAACTGTCCGCGGTTGTGTGATGGAACGCTTAGCACAGAGCTGGCTCCGGGTCTTGGAAGCTGTCTTTGACCTCAAACAGCCCTAGTCTGCCACCTGCCGGTCCCAGCCCATTTCAAAGGGCAAACCCTCGACTTGTTGCACTGATCCTATTCTTGGCGAGGTATCCTGGTAAGGAGCCCAAATTCTCCCTGAGTTCAAACAGCAGCTTAGCTACAACGAGGTAGCTATATCCAAACTACCAAAAAATCAGTTTGAGAAAAGAATGAAACAAAAAATGATACTGCCTTATCTTCTCTCTCAGGAAGCTGCTGAAGGATGTGCTCCACCAAAACAAGGAAGGAAACCTAGAGAGGGTAAGATGTTAAGGCTGAGGAAACCAGGAATCCACCACGAGAGGCAAGCAATGGGGATCACCCAGCTAAAGGAAGCTCCTGGGTAGACAGCTATCTACCAGGCATAGAAAGCAGCATACTCGGCCAGGTGCAGTGGCTCACACCTGTAATCCCAGCACTTTGGGATGCCGAGGCAGGTGGAACACCTGAGGTCAGGAGTTCTAGACGGGCCTGGCCAACATGGTGAAACCCCATCTCTACTAAAAATACAAAAATGTGCCAGGCATGGTGGCAGGCACCTGTAATCCCAGCTACTCGGTGGGCTGAGGCAGGAGAATCGCTTGAACCTGGGAGGCAGAGGTTGCAGTGAGCCAAGATCGCACCATTGCACTCCAGCGTGGGGGACAAGAGCGAGACTTTGTCCCCCCCCCCCCGCAAAAAAGAAGAAAGCAGCATACTCAGGTTGAAGCTTCAAAGACTCCAAGAAAGAGTTCTTCAAGAAGGTCACACTGAAAGAACCATGTTTGAAAATATTGAGAAGTTTGCACAATTGGGGGAAGATTAGGGGTTGGGCTAATGATAAGTACCATAAATGTAACTAAGTAAATGGGGGAAAGGAAGCGTTATTAACTCCAGTGGAATAAACAAAACTGTGGAGGAACAGGAAAAAATAATCATGATATACTGATATACCTTAAATGATTTGATTTGCATAGCATGAACACAATCCTAATAAAGTGAACACTGGAAGTCAATGTATCCAAAGCTATGATATAACTCTGTTAGCAGGATGGGGGAGTGGGAAGTGGGCACCTGTGCAGGGTTGAGATGAGGGTGGGGTAAACAGTCAAACAAGCAGAATGGGGCCGGGCACAGTGGCTCACACCTGTAATCCCAGCCCTTTGGGATGCCGAGGCTGGTGGATTGCTTGAGCTCAGGAGTTCGAGACCAGGCTGGGGAACATAGCTAGGCCCTGTCTCTATCAAAAGCGGAAACAAAAACCAAAAACTGAAAACAAGGAGAGCTGGTCTTCTTCTCTGGGGTTTTGGCAGAAGCGCATTCCCTGGAGCACTTTCCCTTCAAGGACAAACTTGGAAAATCTCTGAGCAGACCCCGGAGGGGAGGGCATCCAGACTCCCATTGTGTGATACTTGTCTGCCATATTGAAAAGCCTAGGGCATGTAAATGCCTATCACGGAAAAAGTCTGGAAGTGTCAATATACCCATTGCACTTACAGCTATGGTGGTAAGTACCAAAAGAATTGAGAAGAGTTGGAAGTAGTTGCCTTCAGAGCCCAGGAAAGGGGGATAGACAACTGATTTGTTTATACATGGTTATGTTATTGTTTGAACTATGTATAACTAATTTTTTTTTCTTTTTTTTTTTTTTTGAGACAGAGTCTTGCTCTGTCGCCTAGGCTGGAGTGCAGTGGCGCGATCTCGGCTCATTGCAACCTCCGCCTCCCAGGTTCAAGCGATTCTCCTGCCTCAGCCTCCCCAGTAACTGAGACTACAGGACTACAGGTGGGTGCTACCATGCCCGGCTAATTTTTTTGTATTTCGTTGTAGAGACGGGGTTTCACCGTATAAGCCAGGATGGTCTCCACCTCCTGACCTTTTGGGAGCCTGCCTCAGCCTTCCAAAGTGCTGGGATTACAGGCGTGAGCCACAGTGCCCGGCCAACTATTTTTTTGAACTTAAAAAAAAAATCCTAAAATTAAACAATGGAATCAAATTTAACAGAGCTCCAGCTGCTTCACTGGGGCCCATACACAATGTCTCAAAGTGTGGTCAACTTGTCTTAGAGTTTATACTGTTGGTGCTATGATGGACACCCAAGACTTCAACCCTGGAACCTCGGGGATGCCTCTTCAGCCGAGCTATGTACTTCAAAGTCCATTAGGGCGTCACCTCAGAGAAATTGTGTATATGGTCAGAGGACCTATTCCCCACACCCTAGTCTTGTTTGACCATTCTCTGGCCTTCTTTTTGTGCCTAACGTCTCTCATACTTGTAGAGTCTGTGGGGTCTTATCCCTACAACTTACAACTCAACTCATGTCCCATCATCCAAAGACCTGTGCCAAGGTCTACTTCTCTGGAGTTCTCTCTGTCGATGAAGCGCACCACTAGCTCCCAGTGAGCCAAGCCTGAAGACTGAGGATTCCCCAGATCCCCCTTCACTCACTCTCAGTGTCACAGATGCTTCTTTCTTTACAGTCTTCCCTCCCGTCCTTTCTTACTGCCACCACCCTGCTGCAACCTCTCCTGGCTTCTCACTTCCATCCCATGGCTGCCTCCTTGTTGTTCTTGCTCCTTCCAGTTCAGCCGGATGTTGCCTCACAGGGTTTTCCGGTTCTCTTCAGGTCACTCCCTGCCTTGAACCCTCCAGTGGCCACCAAAACAAGGAAGGAAACCTAGAGAGGGTAAGAGGTTAAGGCTGAGGAAACCAGGAATCTGCCACGAGAGGCAAGCACCCTTGGAAGGCTCACACTCCTCAGCTCTGCGCACAAGGTCTTTGTGATGTCCTTCTGGCCACATCTCCCACCACTGTCCACTCCCCACCTTTTGCTCCAGACAGGTGGAGCCACCTGCAGCTTTCCACAAGCATGCTTTACAATGCAGGGCAAGCGTCCCCTCTTCCAGGAAGCCTTCCCCCACGCCCGAAGTATGATTCAGAGGTTTCTTTCCTTCCCTGCATGTGCAGCTCTGTGGTAGCTCCTGTCACACAGTTTCATAAATGTTTGTTTACCTCTTCAAGTTAACCACTCAGTGTGCGCTCCTCAAGCTTAGGAATGATGGCCTATTCATCTTCAAATCCCAACCTCTGGTGTCGCGTCTGGCCAACAGAAGGAAAATGAAGGCCTGACTGCATTGACTTTTTGGATGCATTTCCTAGATGAGTCCTACTCTTAGTTGGCCTCACAAGAAATAAAAACATATCCAGCTTGTTCTGGATGCTCGTGTCTCCTTGGTTGATCGTGTCTTCCTTTCTCTTTTCTGGAATGTGTCCCCTGTGGTGTTTGGACCCCACTGCCACAGCTCAGAGCCCATGGGTGGGAAAGTTGGGAGGGCATTCCTGTGCCATGGGGGAGTCTAGATTTCTTCCCCTCCAGGGCCTTCCCAGCTCAGAGTCTCCAAGTCTGTCCTAGAAGGGAATGTGCTCAGGGGCTGCTGAGGATTCAAAGAAGAAGATCCATTTTTCTCAGACGGGAGTCTGGAAGAAAGGCCTCCTAGCTGGACATGTAGATGCTGGGTTCTGTCCGGGACACATGGTTTGAAATAGACTTTTCAGTTCCCTGGAAGTACATGAGTACATCTGGAAAGGTCTCAGATGGTATCAGTTCTCCTCTAAAGACAAAGTCCCTGTACGTGGGTCACCTTTTGATCCTCAGCTGCATGTCCTTGGGTGTGATCATGGGTGACCACTGTGGTGTTCTTCATACCTGTTCTATATTTTACATGCTTCTTAATAATTAGAAGACCAAAAAAAAAAAGTTGCCCCATAAATATGAGAAAGAGCTAACTAAAAAACATGAGTCAAAGAGGAAGGAGACATTAAAATGGCTTTTCTTTTTGCATAATCTATAGAAAGCCCAGAGGTGTGAGGCCCCCTTTGCATAATGGAATAGAGAAACGGTGGTAGCAGCAAGATTTGTTGATTGCCACCACAACAGTTAAAGGCATATGGCATGACAAAGCAGAGGGGTGCTGGCTGGGCAGGGTTATGCAATGCTGGAGCCGCAATGTCAGAGAAAGGACACACAAAGTCATCTCAGCCAGCTCCTTGATGTACAGGGTGTAAAACCCAGGCCCAGGGGACTGTCTTAACAGAGTCATTCATTTACCCACCATTGATCTCCTGCAGGCCAGGCACTGTGCTGGGTGTAAAGGAAACAAATTCAACAAAGATGAGGTTCTTGCCCTCCAAGAATCCACAAAGTAGTGGTGAAACATCAGTCAAACACTTACATACACACATAAGTAAAATTATAAGTGCTGTGAGGGCTATTTGTAAGAATTTATAAAGATGGAACAGATTAGTGGGATCTTAAGCAATGTATTTTTAAAAAAGTTAGAATTACGGCTCATGCTTATAATCCCAGGACTTTGGGAGGCTAAGGGGGTTGATCACCTGAGGCTGGGAGTTCGTGACCAGCCTGGTCAACAAGGTGAAACTCTGTCACTACCACAAATAACAAAAAAAATTAGCTGTACATGGTGACAGGTGCCTGTAGCCCCAGCGACTTGGGAGGCAGAGGTTGCAGTGAGCCAAGAGTGTGCCACTGCACTCCAGCCTGGGTGACAGAGTGAGACTCCATCTCAAAAAATAAAAATAAAATAAAAGTGACACTCAACTTGGTGAAAGAGAAGGGAAGGGCTTTCCAGGAAGAAGGAACAGAATGTGCAAAGGCCCTGAACCAGGAGGGAACAGGGCCCTTTTAAGCCACAAAGCCAGTGTGGCTGGAGCAGAGCGAGGGTGAGAAGCAAAGTCAACGTGGTTGGAGAGAGGCAGCAGCCAGATTGCGTGGGCCTTATTGAGGGCTTTTCTGTTTTTGTTTGTTAACTTTATCCTGGGAGCAAAGGGGAGCCACTGGGAGGTTTTAAGCAGATGAGGGTCACTGTCAGATCTGTCTCCTGGAGAGACTGCTCCAGCTGGGCTTGTGGCAAATCCAGTCTGGGTGGGGATGGACCTCTTAGGAGGCTGCTATGGTCACTCAGGTGAGAATGGAATTTGTCAGCTGAATAAGGGCAATGGCAAGACACTGGAGAGAAGCGGGCAGGGGTAGATGGGGGTGGACTAAACTGGAATTGCAGGAGGATGGAGAGGGAGGGGTCAGGAGAATGCCCTGCCTGGGTTTTAGATGCGACCAGCTGGGCAGATGGAGCTGCCATCTGGAGGGAGAATCCCAGCTTCCACCTTGAGACCTTCCACAGAGGGAAGCGAGGCCGTCAAGGACAAGTGACTGTGTACTCATGCTTCCTGCTCTTCTCTTTCTCCCCATTCCTTTATTCTTCCTTCCACCCCTTCGCTACAGTGACCTCTGTCACTGCAAGAGCAAGAGACCAGAGAACCTACTTCCAATTCAGAGTGTGAATTCCCATGAAAATCCAATCATCAAATTCTATGGAAAGTAAGGTGTCCTGAGTTCCTTACCTCATCTTTCACTCCTTGGCATGGTGCCTCAAGGCTACAGGCAGGACACTTGGCTTGGGTTCCCCTGAATTCTGTGAACAGAAGAATTAGAAATAAACAAACAATTCCAAAATAAAACCCAGCGAGTTATGGGTTCCCTTTAAGCTTAAGTCAGTAGTTGTGTGAAGTCCCCGTGAGGCCATCAGCCTCCCTGGGCCCCAAGTAGTCCCTGAAAGTGTGTTCTCGTGTCTCAGATGAGAAAACCGAAAGTGCTGACTGTACCCCCAGGTTTTTCTTTTTTTTCAATAACCTTTCTTTTTCACTGCTGAGTTGATTGCAAATGACAAACGCCCAACTTTCACCAGCCTAAGCTCAGAGCTAGTGTGTTTGAAGGCCACCGGCGGCTAGGGGAGGTGGGGTTCTCAGAGACCTCAAGAGGAGTTGGCGGTCAAGCAGCAGAAGAGCAGAGAGAACCAAGCACTGGAACATGTTCAGGATGCTTGGCTTCTCTGATGTTCCCTGCAGGCCAACTTGCATTTTCTCTCTTCCTAAAGGCTAGTTTCTCCACTTGTCAGAAAACACGGCAGCCAGCAGCCCTGGCATTACACCTCCTGACAGCTTCAGCTGCCCGAGAGAAGATGCCCTTTGTGTCTTAAATACAAACTCCCAGTTGCCCATTCCCAGCCTCATCAACCATGACCGTGGAGGCAAAGGCCGCATAAAAACAGGGCAGCTCACCAGGGGGATCCGTACTGGAGTGAAGGAGAGGCAGTTCCCAGAAGGAGAGGGGCAGCTAACCAGGCAGATAAACAATCAATGATGCCTTCCTCTGCCCCACGTGCCTTTAGAAACAAAAAACCTAACTCCCTAACCTCTCAGTGCCTGAAAGCCCCATCCACCTGAATAAGGCCCACCTGAATAAAGCCCATCCACCTGAATAAGGCCCACCTGAATAAAGCCCCATCCACCTGAATAAGGCCCACCTGAATAAGGCCCACCTGAATAAAGCCCCATCCACCTGAATAAGGCCCACCTGAATAAAGCCCATCCACCTGAATAAGGCCCACCTGAATAAAGCCCCATCCACCTGAATGAGGCCCATCCCGTCGGCCAGAGTAGTGCCTCAGGAGCGCCACCACCTTCGAGGGCTTTCTGCGTCCATTCAATTTCTTGTGCACAATAATCTACGTGATTCTGCAGATGACTCTAAAACCCAAAACCCAGCATTGTGTCTTCACTGTTATTTCTTGTTTTTACAGATCTCTGTATGACAGTTTACCTTTCTGGTCTTCTTTGAGTTTTTTTTTCATTCCTTAACATGCTTCTTAGTTACCAAGGCTCCCAGGAACTCTGTCTCCCCAGGAGGATAGTATAATAGGATAGTATAATATGTTTCTGTCTTTCTGACCCCCGAAGTCCTGGGTGCACTGAGGCTCCTTGTTTGAGAGCAGGAGTGTATACATAGATGGCTTCAGGTGGCATATGAGTGACAGAGATGCTGCCCAGCAGAGACCAATATACTCACTGTCCAGTCCCCAGCCAGCCCTGCCTGGGGTGGTGGGAACCCAACCGGCACCCACTCCCTGCCTCACTCCCTTTCCCTCCAAGCCTGTTTCTGGCTCACGCAGTGCGGTCCCTCCTCGACACCCTCACCCACCGGAGTCTTCACTTTGTCACGGGCCTGCCCCCAGCCCTGCTCCCCTTCACTCTTTTTTTTTCTCTTGTTGAGACAGAATCTTGCTCTGTCTCCCAGGCTGGTAGTTAGTCATCCAGGCTCACTGCAGCCTCGCCCTCTCAGGCTCAAGCAATCCTCCCCGCTCAGCATCCCAAGTAGTTGGGATGACAGGCGCATGTCACCGCACCAGGCTAATTTTTATAATATTTTTTGTAGAGATGGGGTGTCACTATGCTCCCCAGGCTGGTCTTGAACTCCTGGGCTCAAGGGATCTTCCCGCCTTGGCCTCCCAAAGTGCTTTACTCTTTAGGGCCCTCTTCTGCACTGTGGCTCTCGCTGTACTGAACTCCTCAGTACTCCTTCCCTAAACCGCATCCCACTTTTGTTCCCCCACACCTCCTCTGGTTCGCCTGGCTCTGCCCTGAGGCTCTGCCCTCTGTCTCAGTCACATCCTCGCCTCACCTGAACCCCACATGCACCAAAAGCACGTCACGATTAGCTCCCTCACCCCACTCTCCACTCCCGCTCTCCCCAGGCCTGGAAGTCTCATGAGATTCCCAGGGTCCTAGGACTTCGCCTACTCCCCCTTCTTCCTTCCCTCTGCTCAGCCCTTTGGGACCTGGACTCCGTCACCCAGAGGGCGGCTCCTGCCTTCCTCTCCCTTCAGGCCTCTGCCTTCGACCTCTGCATGCAGCCCTTTTTTGGGGGCCAGGTTTGTCCTGCTTGTCACACCTGTCTGTTGGTCTTCCTTAGCTCCTAGTTTCCTTTTAAAATGCAGGTATTCAAGTCATAAAAATGAGTCCATTTTAAAAGCTGAGTAAAGAACAGTACAGATAGTTTATGGATGCAGCAGAAGCAGTGGTGGTAGCCTGTGGGTGGTGACGCTGAGCTGGAGGAGTGGGTATAACCTCAGACAGAAAACAGCCACTGGGCTCACGCGATGGCAACGGCTGTGTGTTACCTAATTTCATCTGTTGGTATGGCTCAGCTCTGCCTGTGAATCAGATAACCACAACACACACAAAAGTACTCACATAACCTGTTTCCATCTCTCCACAGTCTTGGTAGCACACAAGCCGGGACTCTGTCACCTCTGTGCCTGGGTCCCAGTACCAAGCAAGGTGTTTCCTTGTGTGTCCCAGACACACACATCCTTTGGAAGCTGGCATGTTCCCACCATCTCCATGGCTATTAAAAGCCTGCTCCCTACTGCGGGAAAAAGATAGGCAGAAGGAAGGAGGGAAGGAAGAAAGAGAAAGAAAGAGAGAGGGAAAGAAGGAAGGAAGGAAGGAAGGAAGGAAGGAAGGAAGGAAGGAAGGAAGGAAGGAAGGGAAGGGAAAAAAGGAAGGAAGATCTGCTCCTGACCAGTGTGTTGGGAAAGTTTGGGGGCACCAGAAAGAATTATGGGGTCTTGACATCATGCATTCCCTCTGTCCCCTTTGCTAAAGTTAGTGAGGGATGAGGAGGAGGCAGAGATGGGGGTGGGGTGGTACTGGGGATGGTGACACCCATTCATTAATTGATTCACTCAACAGGTTGTTTATTAGCCAGGCATGGTGGCATGTGCCTGTGGTCCTGGCTACTTGGGAGCCTGAGATAGGAGGATCACTTGAGCCTGGAAAGTCGAGGCTGCAGTGAGCCATGATCACACCACTGCACTCCAGCCTAAGCAAAAGAGCAAGACCGTGTCTCAAAAATAAACACATAAATGTTAATAAAAACATATTGTTGAGCCCTATGTGAAAGTGCTGCTCTAAGCACAGGGGATATAATGATGAAATTTGGCAAGGCCCTGAACCTCTTGAAGTTTATAATCCCGTGGAGAAGATAGTCTATGGAAAAACAAGTGTCATAATACCATGTAAGGTAGCACAATGAAGAGTGAGACGGCGGTTAGGGAAGAAACATTTGAGCAGAAGGGAGGAAATGGCTATCTGGGGCAAGAGGGTCCCAGGCACAGGGAACGGCACGTGCAAAGGCCCTGAGGTAGGAATGTGCTTGGTGTGGCCAGACACAGCAGGGAGGCCAGTGTGGTTGGAGTGGAGAGACAGAGCCAGGGGCTGGTTGGAGGAGGGGTCAGACAGGTAAGTGGGGGTCAGATCTTGTAGGGTCTTGTGGGCTCTGGTGAGGATGTGAACACTGAGTGAATCCAGAAGCCCTGAAGGAGTTTTAGGCAGAGGAGTGATGTGGTGGACTTGCGCTAGAAAGGAGTCTCTCTGGCTGCTGTGTGGAGTAGACAAGGAGGCAGTTAGGAGGCTGCTGTGATTTCCTGGCAAAGGCTGGAGGAAAGGCCTGGGGGTGCTGGCAAGTAGGTGGGTAGGGCTGTGCCAGACGATGGCAGTGTGACCAGCTGTGAAAAATGGGTGATCCCTCTGTGAAGTAGGACACAGCACCAGAACTTTTGGAGGTGGTGACGTTAAGAAGAGGTAGGACCATCTTTCTAGTTACTTGGGGACCTCACTAGGCTCCTCAGGCCAGGAGATAGAACCTCCATGCTTCATGCAGGCCACCCCGGGTACATGCTTTTCCCTCTGCCTGGAATGCTCTTCCCCGCCTTCCTCATTTGCTTCCCTCTACTCCTCCGCCAGGTTCAGTTGAAAGGTCACTTTCTTCCTGAAATCGGTCAGGTGCTCTGGGTGTATGCGCTCCTGATGCTTCTTTTTCATGGCACTTACCACAATTGTCATTACTTAATTAGAATAATTAGACAGGGCGCAGTGGTTCACACCTGTAATCCCAGCACTTTGGGAGGCAAAGGCGGGTGGATCACTTGAGGTCAGGAGTTCAAGACCAACCTGGCTAAAACAGTGAAACCCTGTCTTTACTAAAAATACAACAATTAGCCGAACATGGTGGTGCGCGTCTGTAATCCCAGCTACTCGGGAGGCTGAGGCAGGAGAATTGCTTTAACCCAAGAGGCAGAGGTTGCAGTAAGCCAAGATGGCACCACTGCACTTCAGCCTGGTGACGGAGTGAGACTCTGTTACAATAAATTAAAAAACAAAAATAGAATAATTCGTTTTTTGGTGTTTGTTTCCCCTGGTAGACTGTAGGCTTCATGAGGGCAGGTGCTGGGTCTGCTTTCCTCTTCCCACCTTGGTTACTCCCTAGCAGAATGTCTCACACAAGTGAGTGCTCAATACATTTTGTTGAATGAATGAATCAATAAGCAAATGCAATGGACAGCAGGTGCCAGAGAAGCGTCAGGGGAGGCAAGCTGATTCTTAAGAGCTGCAAAGGAATAGGGCTCATTTCAACTTAGAATCCAAACCAAGGTACTCACAAGCACCTGGTGGGTGATAAATACCTTACATCATAGGAACAAAGTTCTAGGAATAGCATTTCAGTCATCAGTCAAAGTATAAAAGAGGTTATTTGTTTTGGGAAAGCAGGCAGAAGGGTTCATATGCCCTGGAATCACATTCCCAGGCCGCCAGTCTTCTCACACAGGTTTGCCTAATCCTGCATTTGCAGGCCTCAGAGAGCACTTGACGTGGCTGCTTTAGCATGAGAGCGTTTATTAAAGAGACAGTTTTGTTTATTTGTTTGTTGTTGAAGCGTTTAAAGCATTTATTAAAGAGGCAGGATCTTGCTGTCACCTGTGCTGGAGTGCAGTGGTATCATCATAGCTCACTGCAGCCTCGAACTCCTGGGCTCAAGCGATCCTCCCAACTTACCCTCCTGAGTAGCTAGGACTATAGGAATGCACCACATACAGCTAATTTTTAAAATTTTATTTTTGTAAAGACGGAGCCTCGCTATGTTGCCCAGGCTGGTTTTCAATTCCTGGACTGAAGCAATCCACCCACCTTGGCTTCCCAAAGTGTTAGGATTATAGGTGTGAGCAACTGCACCCAGCCCAAAGGAACATTTTAGAGTATATCATTTAGAAAAATCTATTAAGCTTTCAACCTTTTAAAAAATGTTATCAAGTAATATACATAACATAAATATTTGTCCGGTTCCTGAACCTCATTGCATCCTTCATCTCCACTCCTTCCTGCTCACACTGATGACACATTGTGTCAGAGTGGATGGATGGAAATGGCCCCTGAGTCAAAGATTCTGCCTCTCGTGGAGTAGGCTTTCTCCTGGGAGTGTGAGGCCCTCCTGGCTCACCACACTCTGGCAACCCAGGAGCTTCTGCGCGCCAATCCAATGCTGATGTCCTGGGCCATGCTTACTACCAGCAGCTCTTTTTCTTGAGTCTTGGGTGACTGCTGTGTTGACTGATGAAGAGTTTTTATCTAAGGGTCTATGAATGGGTTTCAGGATCCTGTAGACCCCTGAAATCATGTCATCCAAATTGATTAATACACATGTGTTTTGGCTGGGCGTGGTGGCTCACGCCTGTAATCCCAGCACTTTGGGAGGCCGAAGGGGGTGGATCACCTGAGGTCAAGAGTTTGAGACCAGCCTGACCAACATGGGGAAACCCTGTTTCTACTAAAAACACAAATTAAATTAGCCAGGCGTGGTGGCACATGCCTGTAATCCCAGCTACTCGGGAAGCTGAGGCAGGAGAATCACTTGAACCTAGGAGGCTGAGGTTGCAGTGGGCTGAGATCATGCCATTGTGGTCCAGCCTGGGCAATAAGAGTGAAAGTCTGTCTAAAAAATAATAATAATAATAACAAACAGACAAACGTGTTTTATAAAGGCAGGGGAGTCCAGTTTCATCAGATCGTCAAAGCAGTCCAATGACCCCCCAAATGAAAGAAATCACGGTTTAGATGGATAATCTACACATTTCAGATTTAAAAATTTACTTCGAGCTTGCACCTAGTATCTGCCTTGATTATATACTCTGTGCTAGGTGCAGAACAGATTGTTGTGTTTATTTCATCACTATGAGTAACTAAAGTGGATTTCCTGACACAAATTATGCAGGACTAGACAGGGACGTTACCAGGTTAATTGTGGGCACAGTGAGGCACATATTTGGTGAGATCACCTTGCCTTCTAGAGGTGACCCTTTAATCTTCATTTTCAACAAGATTTTGAGAGCCGGGTCTGAATGAAAAAATGTAACCTCTGGCTTCCATGTTCCAGGTGATCCTGGGCTTAGGAGAAAAGAGAAGTTGCTGAAGGAGGTATGGAAAGCTCAGGGAGTGGGAATGGCTTTGCTTATCTGCCCGTCGATCATGTCCGTGCTTCGGTTGAGACTGAAATCACTTGGCAGCCACACGTTTAGGCTGAGGTAACTCCCCGCTGCCATAAAGGTCAAGAAAGCCACTGTGCTGACACAGGTCCTCCCCTGACAGCCTGTTCCACAGCGACCCTTGAGTCATCACGTCTGGATGACTAGGCTGACAAAAACAAGGTTTCACAGGGTGAGTTTAATTGTGGGGGAGCGGGGCACAGCACAGGGCAGCGGAGTAGGAAGGGCACTGCACTTGGAGTCTGAACATCAGGGCTGAAGGCCCTGCTCAGTGAGCTTGGGTCACATATGTTGGTGTTTGGGCTTCAGATGAAATTAGACACTATTCACAATAGCAAAGAGATGGAATCCATCCAAGTGCCCATCAGCTATAGACTGAATAAAGAAAATGTGGTACATATATACCATGGAATACTATGCTGCCATAAAAAAGAATAAGATCATGTCCTTTGCAGCAACATGGATGGAGCTGGAGACCATTACCCTGAACGAACTAACACAGAAACGGAAAAACAAATACTGCATGTTCTCACTTGTAAGTGGGAGCTAAGGACACAAAGACAAGACAACAGACCACTGGAGCCTCCTTGAGGGTGGAGGGTGGGAGGAGGGTGAAGACTGAAAAACTATCTATCAGGTACTAGGTACTACGTGTATTACCGTGGTGATGAAATGATCTGTACACCAAACCCCTGTGACATGTAATTTACCTATGTGACAAGCCTGTGCATGTACCCCTGAACCTAAGATAAAAGGAAAAAAGATAGGGCAAAAAGGAAATTAGAGGCTGCTGTTTAACATGTTACCGGGGAGCTAGCAGGCATTCAGTGATTGGGACTGTGCAGGTACAACGTAGTTATCGCCCTAAAACAGGATATAGTCAACATCCTGTTCGCTGCTACCTGGAGCTTCACAGTAAAATATGTGGAGAGCTTGTGTTTGGAAACCAGGTTGATGCCCAAATCTGTGCAGATTTGCATTCCTGGTCACTCATCCAAACATCTCTTCAGAGCTATGCACTGGGGTAGAGCGAGGAAGCTGGATGAGGCGCCAGCTTGCATCTAGAGGTCAATTCTCTGTATTCAAGCTTCTGCCCAAACAAGTGATGGTTGCCTGCCAGGGGTAGATCTCACATGATTCTGGACTCTCTCAAGCTGGGAAGGGAGGGTGCAGGAAGGAGGGGGAACGGAGGAGAGGGAGGAAAGTTGATCTCTGCAGTTCTCTGTCACTAGGTGGCAGCACCAACCCGGGACTGCTGTTCCGATGGTCCTGGCTGTAATCCTGGAATCTGGGGAGTTCCCCAGGTGCACTTGAGCTTGCTATATATAGCTCCAACTTTGCAAGCAGCCAAAGAGAGGTTGAGTCCCATCTCCACGTTTAGCTGTGTGACCTTGGGCAAACCATTTAGCTTCTTTGGAGTCTTTCTTTATCTGTAAAATGGGGATAATAATCATTCCTAAAATAATAGAGTGAACAGAAAATGAGATAATAAACGGCAGCCACTATCATCCCTGCTCCAGCAAGATGATGCCTCACTCTTTCATACATCACCTTTATTTTGCACTTTTTTTTTTCTTTCAAGGTTGCCCCTAATGCTTATTTTAAATGAGCATGTAGGTGAACACTTTGGGGTGGGGGGAGTGAGGAGGCAGGAGGAATGGTCCATGGTGTGATCTTTTTTAGAACAGACCTAACTTTTTAATCTTCCTTCCCCTTCTTGTGCCCATTCTCTTCTTCTTCATTTTCTTTCTTCTGTCTTGGGATTTTTATTTACAAATATATGTTAACCATCTGCTCTGTGCAAACCCCTGGCGAGGCAGAGACAGGTGGGGAAGAAGAGGGAGAGGCGAGCCGAGTTACAAGGACACGCTGGAGAGTCCCTCCCTCCAAGGCCCTACAGTCCCGTAGGTGCTAAGCTGATAGCCAGATGGTGTGCATCAGTGCAGTTGAACAGGCTGCTGAAATATTAAAATATGTCCATCTGGCTGATTGAGAGCCCCTGCCATATGTCCATCTAGCTGATTGAGAGCCCCTGTTGTCCCTCCATGCAACAGCGCAGCCCCATGCCTTCACCCTGCTCCAGCTCCGACCCCATTCTGACTGCCAGTGCCTGGATTTTGAATACTGCCCTTTCGCTGGCTGAGCTCTGCATAGGATGGACTGAAGAGGATGGGGTGTGAAGCCTGGAGACTGAGTTGCAACTCCCAGTGATGGTTTTCAAATTAGAGCCTGGGGTTCCTGTCAGAAGCAGTAATGGGTAGTATCCAGGTTGGGCAATCCAGAGGCTTGTGTGGCTCTGGCTGCATGCCCAGTTTCTGGTGGAGCACAGGATATCCTCGAACCCTCTCAGAAAGCAGTCTACTCCTGTTAGCCCCTGAGAATTAGGATGCAGTGCCCTGCCCCCCCGCCCCCTCTCTGGGAAACCCAGGTACAATGAGTCACCATTTTTTGGTTTCACAATAGAAGCTTACTCTGGTTGACATCAGCAGTAAACGAATGTCTTGGAAGGATGTGTGTGGCTCATAGAATTCAAAAGAAGCCCAGAGAACAAGGCCCAGAACGAGGCAGGAGCCAGGACAATTCTCCACCACAGAAATTCTCTCTCTGGTCATGGCTTCACAGTTAGAGTAGAGGGGCTCTAAACATCTTCTGGGTCTTTTCTTTGCTCGGCTCTAAAGCCAGATTCCCAGGAGTCTGATTGGCCCAGTCTGGGTCGTATGGTTGTACCTTGGCCAGATAAGGCAGAGAAGGCACCTTGATTGACAGCTCTACACATGGAAAGGAAATGCAGATACTCTGTCAGAAGAAGGAGTAATAGAGCCCGGGCGCAGTGGCTCACACCTGTAATCCCAGCAATTTGAGAGGCCTAGGCAGGTGGATCTCTTGAGGTTAGGAGTTCAAGACCAGCCTGGCCAACATGGTGAAACCCCGTCTCTACTAAAAATATAAAAATTAGCCAGACGTGGTGGTGCGTGCCTGTAATCCCAGCTACTCAGGAGGCTGAGGCAGAAGAATCACTTGAACCCGGGAGGTGGAGGTTTCAGTGAGCCGAGATTGCTCCACTGCATTCCAGCCTGGGTGACAGAGTGAGACTCCATCTCAAAGAAGAAGGAGGAAGAGGAGGAGGAAGAGGAGGAGGAGGAGGAGGAGGAGGAGAAATGGATTCTGGGTGGCAAAAAAAAGTGTGCGTGGGTCACTCTAATCAGGTGCATCTCAGCTCTAGGTCACAATTCAGTGGCATTTTGCCTTCACCCCCAGGTTTTAGACCCAAACAGAACTAGATCCCCATTTTAGTAGTGCAGTGACCTTCCTGAGGCCACCAGATCATCCTCCTTCCTGGGCAATAAGGGCTCTTATGGCCTTGTTCCCCCACCCCCTGGGGATAAACAATGAGACAAACATTTGAGGGAGCCACAGGTAACTTTAGTCACAGTCCAGACTCAAAATTCTCAACCTAAAGTAGACAAGGCTTGAGAATATATGAATGAATGAATTCTTTATACTTATGATTAATTAATTCATTTATCAAACCTGTAAAGATTACATATCTGCTCTGCTGGGCACCAGGAATATAGCAGTAAACAAGACACAGACAGTCTCTGCCCTCACTCACGGGTTAGTGAATGGCCTATCTGGACAGCCATTTAACTGTCCACCATGAGTCACCACTGGGGGTTTTGGGCATGATGTAAGCAGACATCTCGTCTCTGTCATCTTCTCTCAATGATTGCTGTGGTTTAAATGTCTCCTCCAAAGCTCATGTTGAAATTTAACTGCCATTGTAACAGAGTTGAGAAGCAGAGCCTTTAAGAAGTGATTCAGTCATGAGACAGAGCCCTCACGGATTAATGGGTCCCTAGATTAATGTCATTATCACAGAAGTGAGTTTGTTATCTTAGGAGTGGGTTTCCAACAAAAAAGATGAGTTTGGCTCACTTCCCTCTCTGTCTCTATGTGCTTGCTTCCACCTTCCACCCTTCTGCCATGGAATAACACTTGCCAGATGCTGGCGCCATGCTCTTGGATTTCCCAGCCTCCAGAACTATGAGAAATAAATTTTTTATCCTTATAAATTACCCAAGCTGGGCATGGTGATTCATGCCTGTAATCCCAGCAACTCAGGAGGCTGAGGCAGGAGGATCACTTGAGGTTAGGAGTTCAACATAGCCTAGGCAATGTAGTGAACTTCATCTCTAAAAAAATTTTTTTAAAATATTTTTTAATATATATATAGATATATATGTAGAGAGAGATATATACACACACATATATATGCACATATATATGCAGAGAGAGAGGGAGATATATATGTATACTCATATACATATATACTTATATACATGTATACTCAGTACATGTACTGAGTATGTATATATACATACACATATACATATATACTCAGTAATGAGTATACTCTTATATAAGAGTGTATATATACATATATGAGTATATATGTATATATGAGTATATATGCATATATGAGTATATATGTATATGAGTATATATGCATATATGAGTATATATACATATATGAGTATATATATGAGTATATATGTACATATGAGTATATATACATATAGGATATGTACATATGAGTATATATACTCATATGTACATATATACTCATATACTCATATGAGTATATATACATATATATATACTCATATATATATATATGAGTATATATGTACATATGAGTATATATACATTCTTGTACATATATGTACAAGAATATATATATTCTTATACATATATGCTCATATATAGATATATATACACATATGTGTATGAGTACATATACATACTCATATACATATATACTCAGTACATAGTACATGAGTGCATATATATACTCATATATTCATATACATATATATGAGTATATATGTATACTCATATACATATATGAGTATATACGTATACTCATATACATATATGTAGATTCCCTTCTGTCTCTAAATATGTATATATTTCCCAGTGTCAGGTATTGTTATAGCAGCAGGAAATGAACTGAGACAGAAAATTGGTACTGAGAGCTGGGGCAGTTTTTACAACAAATACCTGAAAGCGGCTTTGAGTAGAGACTAGAAGAGTTGGGAGGAGCAGACTAGAAAAAAGCCTGCCATGGACCAGAAAAACCCATAATGCCATGAATGAGGCATTAAGGATACATTCTGTTGAGGACTCAGAAGAAGACTCCAGAACTACGGAAAGTTAGAATCTTCTTACAGATTAGTTAAGTGCTCATGACTAGATTGTTTGTGGAAATCTGGACTCTAAAGGCCATTCTGATGAGGTCTCAGATGGAAATGAGAAACAAGATATTGGAAACTGGAGTAAAGGCCATCCTTGCTATAAAATAGCAAAGACTGTGGCAGAATTGTGTCCAAGCCTGAGGGCTTTATGGAATGTAGAACTTAAAAGCAATGAACTAGGATATCTGGTAGAAGAGATATTTAAGCAGCAAAATATTTAGGCTGCTGCATGACTACTGTTAACAGCATATAGTGACATGGGAGATGAATGAATGACTTAAAGTTGCAATTTAGAATTAAAAGGGAAACAAAGCAGAAAGATTTGGAAAATTTGCAGCCTGGCCATGTAAAGAGTAAGAAAGTGTGTTCAGGAGAATACTAAGGGTGTGGCCAAGCCACTGTTTGCTAAGGATATTAATTATGGGTAGAAAAGAGCCAGGAGCTATTCATCAAAACAATGAAAGAGTAACCCCAAAGACATTTTAGAGATATCTCTTCAAGGCTGCCTCCGTATCACAGGCCTAGAACTCTAAGAGGACAGAATGGTTTAGATGGATGGGTCTGAGGTTCCCTCCAGAGGCTCACTGCCCAGAGCCACCTCAGGTCTCTGCTCCTTGAATTTCAGCACAGTGCCCCTCAGCCCTTCCAGCTGTGGCTCAAGCAGCCTGGGTGCTCCAGAAAGAATAGGTGGTAAGCCTTGATGGCAAACATTTGGTGTTAAGTCTGCAAGGATGCAAAATGCAAGAGCATGACTTCCTCTGCTTAGATTTCAAGGGATGTCATGGATCACCTGGAAGCTCAAGTAGAAATCTGCTTCAGGGGCACAGTCACCTCAGAGAGTCCCCACTAGGGCAATGCCAAGTGAAAATGTGGGGTTGGAGCCACTTCAGTTTGAATGTGGCCTCCAAAACTGATATTGAAATTTAATTGCCATTGTAACAGTGTTGAGAAGCTGGACCTTTAAGAGGTAATTAGCTCATGAGGGTTCCACTCTCATGAATAGATTAACGCCAGTATCACAAGAATGAGTTGGTTGTTGCAGGAGTGGGTTCTTGATAGAAAGGTCGAGTTTGGTCTACTTCCCTCTCTGTTTCATGTACTCATTTCTGCCTTCCACCCTTCTGTCATGGGATGACCCTGGCCAGATACTGGTGCCATGCTCTTGGACTGCCCAGCCTCCAGAGTTGTGAGAAATACATTTCATTTCTTTATAAATTACTCAGTCTGTGGTATTCATTTATAGTAGCACATAGGTTGTGTTCATGTTTGTAGGATGTGGAGGCATGAACCACCAGCAAGGCAGGCCAACCAGCTTTCATTACCATGGAAGCAGGACTTGGAGTAATAGAAAATAGACTCATAAGGGTTGACTGAGGCAAATCTATTTCTACAGGGCCTTGTGCAGGATTCCGGCTTGCTTTTATTTTGATCCTGGTCTTTCCCTCTAATAGGTGACAGCTAGACACAGACTAAAAGTTAGATAACATTGTGACTGAGGAGACACAGTTCACTGCCCTAACCTCCTCCAGCCCCACCTGGGACTCTATCCCCAATCTCTACCATCTTCACAAGAATACATCCCTTCCCTTGATTTCTGTTCTTAAAATATCTGATCAATTCCTACTTTTTATATGTTGACCGAATATTTATTTTGTCACTTGTATTCCATTGTCAGAATAATAATTGGCTTGGATTTTACATTTCTAGAAGATAGGCACTGTGTTCCATCCATCCGTCCATTTATTCATTCAGCCAATGAATATTTATTGAATTTCTACTCTGTGGTAGGCTCTTAGCTACTGTACAAGAGGTTGAGAATACAAAGGTGAGCAAAACAGAGGCAATCCCTGACATTATAGAACGGATGGTCCAGTCACAGAGACAAATGTTAACCAAATAACCACATAGATAAATGTAAATTTTCAGTCTGTGTTAATGGGTATAAAGGAAGAGCATGTGGTGCTTTGAAACTATTTGAAATTGGGGTTCTGATCTGGCCTGGGAATCAAGCAAAATTTCTCCAAGCTGGTATTTGAAGAAAAGGTAGGAATGAATAGAAGGGTAAGAGCATTTTGGTTAGAGCTGAACCGAATGAGCAAGGCTCTTGGACTGTAGGGAGCACACAGAGATTTGGGAAACGGACAGATAATAGTGCAGAGGAAAAGAGGGTGATAGGAAGTAAGCTGGAGGGCAGAGGATGCAAGGTCTCCAGGGCCCCCACTAAGGATTAAGTCTTCATCATATAATCACCCCGAGTAACTCATAAACCCCAATCACACTGTGCACCAGTAGTCAATGGATAACATTTTATGTGAATAATGCTGACTTCACTTAGAGAAGATGTGCTAATAGAGGTTGGGGTGGAGAAGATTGACGTGGTGCTAATGTGACTCACAATCTAATTTCACTGCTCCCATGGCCCAGATATGAAGAGCTGATCTCTAGGAATGGGTACCTATGTGTATGGCTGCAAGTTGCGAGATGATTGGCAAAGTTTAGTATCAGTATCTTCACATGCCACAAGATAGAGAAATAAGATAAGCTGCTTTTGACTGGGTGACTCACACCTATAATACCAGCACTTTGCGAGGCTGAGGCAGGCGGATCATTTGAGTCCAGGAGTTCAAGACCAGACTGAGCAAGATGGTGAAACCCTGTCTCTATTTTAAACAGACACACACACACACACACAAAATTAGCCGGGCATGGTGGCACTCACTGGTAGTCCCAGCTACTCAGGAGGTTGAGGTGGGAGGATTGCTTGAGCCCAGGAGGTTGAGGCTGCAGTGAGCCATGCACTCTAGCTTGGGTGATAGAACAAGACCATGTCTCAAAAAAAAAAAAAAAAAAAAAAAAAAAGGATGCTCTTAACTTTCCACACATGGATGCTAGTATAGCTTGGATGTTTGCCCTACCAAACTTCATGTTGAAGTTTGATCTGAAAGTCAGAGGTGGGGTGCTAATGGGAGGAGTTTGGGTCATGGGGTAGACCCCTCATGAATAGATTAATGTTCTCCCTGGGGTGGGGGTTGAGTGAGTTCTCACTCTATTAGTTCCCACAAGAGCTAGTTGTTAAAAAGATCCCAGCCCCTCCCATCTTGCTCTGTCTTGCTTCCTCTCTCACTGTGTGATCTCTGTACACACATGCTCCCCTTCACCTCCACCACAAGTGGAAGCACCCTGAAGCCCTCACCAGATGCCCGATCTTTTCCAGCCAGCAGAACCGTAGAGCCAAATAAACCTTTTTTATGTATAAATTGCCCAATCTCAGGTATTTTTTTTGTAACAACCCAAATGGATTGAAAGAGATGCTTTATTGAGAAAATGAAAAGATGAAATTTCATGAATGCTTGTAGGTCTCCAAACTTCA